>NW_028289020.1:1306192-1492385 GCF_059628265.1 Tinamus guttatus
ATAATTTCTTGGCTTGTTCTTATGTCATTATGGGAGCTGATGATTATTACGGTAAATGTAACTCGACTTCCCATCATGATTAATACTAATCTTATGATTATATACATGACTTTATTAACCACAATGGAAATCATTGACATACTATTTATGGTAATGGATATCAAATTACATTTCCAGGTGAATTTTTCTTTTGATAACTTTTCTGTGAGAGATATTAAAATTATACCCTCACGGTAAACTATTTGAATCTTTGGGGAAATGGAATCACAAAGTGTGTCCTAAGAAATCACGTTTCTTACTATAAATAAACAAGTAACAGGCTGAGGAAATCTTTATCATTCTGTTTCAATATAGTGAGGAATCTATGGATACCTAAGAAACAGTAAAATGTCCTTTCAAAATTTTCTATGAATGTAAAATGAGAATAAAACCAATCATATTAGCTGTGATAGGATATGATTTGATATGAGCTACACTTGTCTGAGTTAGTGGAGTGGTCATCAAGAAGCAGACATGACATCTAAGGTTGTAATATGGAAGGCAATTCAGTAGAAGGCATAAAAAACATCAGAGAGTTTGAGACATCAGAGAATGCAAGAGTTGGCAGGATCATTCCATTTAAACTCTTCTGATCCCAGTTTGCAGAAGAACCCAACAGTTTGCATCACATAACGAATGGAGATAAACACAGTTTGTTAACAGTATTGTATTCCCATAGGTATAGGAAGGTTATGGCTATCTGAAATCTGTTGAATAAAATATTGTTCAGAAGATAGTTTAAAAATATATATATCTTCTATTTTTAATTGTTTAAGTAGACCAGGTTGTGAGGGCTCTGGCTTGACATACAATTTTGGATGAAGTTTTCTGGGTCTTTAACATATACAGGTCATCCAACAATATCAAATTTGCTTTGGATGAAACTTGTGTGAAATTGTATTGGAGATGGAAATTTTTATGATCTGTAGAGTCATAAATAATTTTTGTGCAAAACAAAATCCAGACCTTGGAGGAAAAATACTGAACTTTGATAAAGCTCAGCAGAGGCCACCAACAAAGGAAGATTGTAACACCAGGATCTCTGAAGAAGAATGGAAAGCACATAGTGGTTACATGCTATCCAAACAAACAAAAAAGTTTGTTAGCTTAGGAGAAACATTCAGGCTGGTTTGCTGCCAGTCTAACTACAAAATGCCATTTAAGGAAGTTTGAAGGCCAAAGTCACTGTTAGAATGAGAAGGATAAGAAAAGTGGGACCAGCAAACTGAGGAATCAGACTCCCTTTTGGAATGTGCGCTTGCGCAGTATTAGAAGGGTTGTATAACAGGAAGGCAGAGATTCACCTGCCCCAGGGCAGCCTCCTGGCATGTACTGGCCTTACGTGACAGGATGCCCCAGGAATAAAACATGAGAGCAGACTCAGGTGGGACAGAGACTCCCAGTGTCAAGGCCAATGTTGTCTCCGGTGGGGATGCCTGCTATGATTGAGAGCCTGCCAGCTCCTTCAGTCTGCTATCTTGGAGAGATGTGTGGTCTCATAATCCTGCTGGCAAGTATTATTCAGTAAGTAACTTTTTCATACTTCCTTGTACTACCCAATTCGTATTCATTTGTACTTGTATCTATGTTATTTTAATTAAAGGCCTTAGTGTCAGTAAGTCCATCTGTCAAATGTGTCTTTATATTGCTGAATCCCGAGCCCATCCAGGAGATGATGATCTTCTCTTTTAGAGAAAGAACTGTGTACAGAAGAATTGTCACAGAAAGAAATATCAGGCAGAACATTTGTTGTGGCAGAAGAAAGGAAGAGTGGAAAAGGAAGTGGAGGTCTGGTGATATAGGGTGACTCAGTTATACTCAATTATTGCAGTGTTGCTGGTGTACTCTACATTAATAAGAATGGGAGTTTTGATTATTTTTCATCTCCTGCCACTGCTGTAATACTTAGTTTCAAGCTTCTTTCCCTCTTTGATTTTAAAGTGGTCTCTGTCAATCACAGCTATTCATTATCCTGATGTACCAAAGTGAACATGGTTTCCCTAGTGAGATTTCAGTATTCCTGGTAGCATTTAAAAGCTGCTTAACAACAACAACAAAAAATTACACAAAAATTTTGAAAACAACAAAAACCAAATTCATCCCAAAGTTCAGCCCTGTTGTTTTCTCGGTCAGAAAACAAGACTGTTTTGTCAGTTTTTCCTACTGGAAGATAAGAACAGGTGGTGAGAGGCAGTATTCTCACACACGAGGGTTCAGCAATATGGATGGCAAAAGGAAGAACTGAAACACAGCAATATTTAGGAAGGTAAGACATTTCTGACTGTAAGAGACTGTTACGGATTGTGTTTGTCTTGACATTGTTGACACACCATTTACCGAAACAATGCCTCAGTATCTTGTCTTTGGGAAGACCATCTCAAGACCCAAACAAGGACATTCTCTCTCACCATTTACACTTCTTAACCCTGGCATCTTATCTCTGGGAAGACTGTAATATCAACTGTCTACTTGGCCTAGGCATGCAGTCTCTGGGAAGATCACCTCGAGACCTGAACAATGACATTATCAGCAGTGCCCACCAGAGCAACTTGCATTCGAATCGGGTAACACCAAAAGCACATGGCATGTACCAGAAAACTTCAAGAAAGTGGGAGGACTCTGAGAAAAAAGGACTGTGTATTCCTCCCCTGGGGTGCACGGCCTTCTACCCCTAACATTACGTGCACTGAGATGCACGGCCTCTGCATATCACCTGCATCGATGTGTGCAGAACATCACTGGCACCGAGGCACCTGTACCTGCACCAAAGCGGAGCCAACAATACTTAGCCAAACTGGTGGTTACTATAATCTTGTTGCATCTCTCCCGCTTGCTTGCTTATCTTTTTTCCTTCTTCTCTCTGTCCTATTGCACTTATGAGAATAAAGCTATCAAGGTTGTTTGGCATTTGACTCCGTTTGTGTCTTAATCTTGCTCTCGGGGTTGTATCAAAACCTTCCCAGACAGTGGATCGGGACACAGACACATAAGCAAAGAAATTGGTCATAATCTCAGCACTCTTCTTCACTAGTTATCAGATGACAAAGATAATTGCTTTAGAGGAATAAAAGTAAGAACAAGTTGCTTATTTTTCAGGAATGAGAAGAAAAGCAAAAGAATTTTCAGTCATCAACATTTTTTTTTTCCTCATGATTGGAGGTGTTTAAAGTGCTCCAGAATTTTGTGCTGTATCCCTACCAACCTCAAAGTCACATTTGTAAGTACTTCTAAGCTACTTCTGTGTAAAAAGTTAGCCACTTATAGATGATACTATAGCGTGCGTAGGTCAGATGTCTCCATGTAAACGTGAAAAAGCTTTTCTCCCTTACTTAGGAGGCCAGGGAAGGATCAAGGACAAGAAAATACTATTCTATGGAGGAAATAAGAGCTTTTCACTACTGTGTCTTTTCCCTTCAAAGGGCAAGCTTTGTAACAAGTACTGTAGGGCAAGATCATAGTTATTCTCAGTTTCTGTGGCTCATTATGTCTCTATGTCCCAGTAGCATCTAATTAGCTTAGATTGCTATTTATTTACTGACCAAACTTTGCATCATGGAGAAATGAAGGTGCCAATAACTATTCTGCATCTGGAGACATCGGTCATCTAGACAGTCTGTATTGCGTAGTGTGAGACAGACTTCTGCATAAATCGGAGGAGACATCATTTGATAGGACTGCTTATTTGAAAGCAGTCCCTTGATAATATCTGTAATATATCAGTTAGTGTGGCATGTGGAGAGGCTTACCTTATGCTGTGTCTCTATATGTATATATAGGTATATAGTCAAGCCTTTATCCATTTGTTTAAATGACTAAATGCTAACAGTGAGCTATAAATCCATGAGAGTTTCCACTTGAAAGAGAACAATGTAAGAAATATATGAGAAGGGTATAAACCATAAAGCAATCAACTACCATGCTTTGTTCTTTCTTTATTTACATCAGCTGGGTTTGACCTCTCATGCTAGCACAGGCAAGGTCTCTGTTTTTTAATTTTGCTTAGACTGAAGATATCTCCCAAGTCTCTTTGTATGTATATGTTTTGAATTATTAAATAAAAATCTTATTAAATTAAGAGATAATGAATAACGAGATAAATATTAAAATGAAACTTCATACGTATTTGGTATTTCAGCTGTATATAAGCCCTGAAATCAGAGATCAAGGCAAAGTGTTTGAACTGTCCTTCTCTGTAATAGTCCTTTAATCAGACCAAAATATAAGAATTAAGAGATGAGAAAAATAGAAATGGAGCCAAGTCACAATGGGAAAGTTATGAAGAGTGTGATAAGCAAAGATCACAGCATGCTGGGGTAAAATCTTGACCTCATTGAAGTCTGTGGAAAAGCTCTCATTAACTTCTGTAGACTCAGGATTTCCCTCCAGCTGTTTAACCATTATAAATTGTTTTGTAGACATCATAGCATGGGTGTAATCATTTTCAAAATAATCCTTTTTCAGGGCTATGCTAACTCTGGCTGCCCAGATCGGTAGATTTTAAGGTTTTTTGTTTGGTTGTTTCTTTTAATTAAGGAATAAACTTAGCAAAAAATATATGGTTGCAGTAAGCAATGCATTTTGTTTGCTTTTTTTTAAAGATACTTTTACAATATGAAGACAGAGCAAGTTAACATGAGCTGAAGGAAAGAGAAAAGCCCTCAGAGTCATGCATAATCCTGTATTATATCCTCCTGAGTGAAAAATCCTGTTTCCTTCTCTCTTACATGGCAGTCACAGTCCATTTCACAGATGAATCTATATTACTATCAAGTGTCATGGTCTCCAGATTGTCCTGATTGGGAACCTGACCCACGGGACTCCTGTGCCTCATTTGCAGCCTATGATCTCAGGTTTCTTTACTTCAGAGCTGTAATAGAGAGGAGTTTGTGTGCATTTTGACCTTTCTTTCATTTGACTACTGTGACGGATATGCTCCTTCCCCAGCTCATCCTGACTTCTCACACGTAGCCCTGTTCAGGTGTTAACAACTACCATATTATCTGATCCTGGTAGTTGCCTCCCTGATTTCTTCCCCCACCCAGACATCAACCATCAATAACAGTCTTGATGGCCCTATCCTGATGGGGAGATAAGGCTAACTGTGAGTACACCCAACAGTCATTTCTGAATTGAAAGAATGACTATCAGTCAATCATCTTATCCCATAAATACGGAGACAGCCCAAGAGCCCATTGAGCTCTCCTTGCATAGCAGCGGGCTGCACGCTGGGATCTCCCCTTGAGCAGGGATGCCTCTCAAGGATACTCCTCGAGGTTAAGAGATCCTTCCCACTACAGATTCGTGGTAAGTGACTATACAGTGACTAACTGACTCTCTTTCTGAATTTGTAAACTTTACTTTGTAACTGTGCACAAATCTCTTAGTCATAAACCGTTGACCAGGTCTGGGACTAGGACTGGATGCAGCCGCACCCAGACTCCTCTCACAAGGAGCTTGGAAAGCAAGGGGGTCCAGTCTGAACCTCGTGACCCAATGGGAGGGTGTCCTTGATAATTCTGTGTATATCTTGAACCTCCATGCAGTAACTAATAAGTGACCTTGCCATAGAATCTCGTGAAACCATTGTCATTACCAATAAAACCTATTCCTATTTTTTTCCCACGAGCGAAGTGCATTGTGTCACTCACCCCCCCACCACCACTCGTTCCGTGACAACTACACATACCAGTTTTCTTCCTGTGAAGATCAAGGCCTTCCAAAAAATGCTGGCCTGTGCTTCAGGGCTTCCAATGCCACCTCTAAACAGTGTCATGACATGGCTTGGGCACGTTCCATTTTAAGTATAAAGAACTTGTTTCTGTGATGGCCTAAATTAACCTTCTGTGGACCAAAGTGCAATGCCTTCTTTTTTTGTAACTCAGAAAATAAACTGCTTGTGTGAGCTGCCATGCTGGTAAACGAATACATAAGATGGAGATGAATTCATAGTAGTTTAACTGCTGCTGAGGAAAACTGAAGAGACTATGATAAGTCCTTTTTTATATATACATATTACTTGTATAAATTATATATATATTATAAATTATTTTTTCTTATATTATTTATATTCATTATATTACTACTATATACTGTACAAACCAACCAAACAACAACAAAAAAGATACTTCTGCTTCAACCAGACCACACAAGTTGAAAAATCCGAAACTAGATATAAACAGAAATTATTTGCAGCATTTCCTTTTATCTATTTACTAGCAAATGTTATTGATGGATTTACCAATGATTATCTTGAACAACAGTTTGTCTCAATAGAGCAACTGAGTACTGACTGCTAGCAGGGTGATTAGTTGCAGGGAAGGGAGAGAAATGCTTCTCAACATTTGGGCCTCTTCTGTCCATGAAATTTTTAATCAAGATTTCATTTTAATGTGATCAGTTACCTAAGTTGTTACCCGATGGTTCACTTTATCAGCTGGAATCTAATGAAATGTTTGTTGCTGAGGCCTTAGAGTGATTCTAATAGTTACAAACTAATCTGAAGATGACAAGGTACTAATGAAGACACAAGAAAATTGAGAATAATGTTTACAAATAGTTGTAGTTAAACAAAATGAATCTTTAATGATCAATTTCAAATTAAAGTGTTAAATGGTTGATTGTTAAATAGTGCTGAAACATTCAAGTAACTTGGCCTGTAGACTAATAAAATGCAATTTTTAGAATATCATATTGATTTTATGATAAAAAAGTACTTAATATGTTGGACAATTTATATGAGAGTAAAATAATGCTTAAATTGAAAATCCATTAGAGCTAGTGAAACAATTTCAGCTCTTTCTGATTACCACAGCTACTATTTAAGCTAGCTAAAAAGTTATTTCAGAAACATACTGTGTTTTGTTGCTATTGTTGTTATCTACTGAAGGAACTATGGTTGCTGGAAATGTTGATTTAAGAGGGCAATTAGTAATTTTGCTTTTGCATCATAAAGTTATCTTCAGACTTAATGGAAAGTTATCTCTGTGTTTGGCCCACTACAATAGATAGTAAAGTAGAAAAAAATGCAAAACAATATGTAGCAACCAGGTATTTTGTACAACTGAAGAAACATCTATTACAAGGTGTACAAAGTTATTCTGACATTGTTCAGAAAATGTTCAACAAACATGTAATTTCTGTCTCACAGAATTTCTGTCTTCCCAAAGACTTCTGCACTAGCTTTTCAATTCAGAATGATAATATTTATTATGAACATCTAATGGTTTTAATAACCAAATGTCGTGTGTTTCCACATAATGATAGATTCGTTTAAGATGATAGATTAAAATCTTATGCAAAGTTAAGGCTTATTTCAATATATAAAATAAAACTTAGCTTCAAGAGAAATGTCCATATTTTTTGTCAAGATAATTTTCCAATTTACACAATAAAATAAATAAAAAAAGCAACATCTAATTTTTAAAAAATTATAGCCACAGGCCAGAAAAAAGAAAATAATCTAGAAATATACGGAACAGTGAATTTAAACACAGTGTAAAAAATGAAGATAATATATTGATCTTTGTAGAAATTTATTTTTATGGATAAATTAGAATTTCTTAAGTAGTCTTTATGTCTCTCTAATATGTATATAGGAACAAAATAGTTAAAACATGTAGAAAGAACTTTGAAATAAAATGAAACACAAGGGAAATTCAACTACGGAGTGTTTAAAGCAGACCGAGATAAAATGGAAGAGAGTACAGTCTTCAGAGATCAGCAAGGACTTCCTGAGCTTTCCTCTTCATTACAGTAGTCTAGAAGGTCTTAAAGGCAAGTTGGAGACATTTCCCATGTCACTGGAAGTTTCACTTCCATATGCAGGAATTGCTGATTGTGCCAACTGTTGTGCTAATGATTAAGCCAAAGTCAGTAATCACTGACTCAACCTTTGTAGCCCACTAAAGGTTTGGCTCGATGTCATAGTTCTTTGCAATATATGCAAAGAACTGTATACTGTATTCTGTAATTAGACAAACTCTTCAAAATATTCACAAATTACCATCAGATTTCTCTCCTGAAATTCTTGACTTGTTAAAATTTGCTGATGTTGCTTTACAATCTTATTTACAGTCTGAATCAAATAATAAATGTGTTATCATTATTACCAACTTTATGGATCAGCTTCATAATTTTTATGGGGTTATGGGACCATTAGAAAAGGCTGCTACTGCCACAGAAAGTCTTTCTCCTGGAGTGGCTCTTTCCACAGGTGAAACAGATTTCTTGCAAGATTGACAGGATCTGGAGTTTATGTTTGAAACTATAAATGCAAGTATTAATTCTTGGGATTCTAACTGTCCTTTTGGAGCTCAAATTGTGCTGCACTTGTCTACCTACAATATTGTATACCTACAATATTGTATACCAGAAGATTGTTGTAGTGGTATTCTCAATCACTAACTTGGGGAGAAGACAAAGTACCTGAATACGAGGCACATCTCCATACCTGGTAGATTACTCTGTGAAGCTACCATGGTAGAGATGCCCAGACCGTTGCATCTATCATCCAGACAATCCACATCGCACCTCATAGCAGCCACCTGGTTCAAGAAGCTGGAATGCATGCCAGATCAAGGACTAGAAGATCTAAAATATTGGTAGGAGTAAATACATGCTGGGAAATTTATTGGGCTTGTACTGAAATCCTGTAGGTAATTTTAATCCTAACTGAAAGATCCTAGAATTTTCTGAAACAAATTAATCGTTAGATCTTCTTGATGAGACTCCTAGACATACACATAAATATCTGACCCCAGCCAAATTCTGGCAAAAGAACATTTCTTATTTTCTGGTTAGTATCAGAGTAAAAGTTGATAAGTATCCATAAATATCCCCTATAAAAATTTTAAGGCAGGTATTCTATACAGGAGAGAGTCAAAACACTATATAAGTTTTGTAGCCAATATTTTGCCTTGGGAACAGAAATACCCTGTCCCCGAATAGCATGAGAAGCCATATATCAATGGTAGTGGGTAGAAGTGAAGTAATAGAGGAATTAATGAAAGCTTTGATAAAAACTGGAGCAGCCAGGAATTTGAAACTAGGCCTCAGTTTCCCTCTCCAGTCCAAGCTACTGACCTGTTGGGACAGACCTGACATCCCTGCTTTGGGGAATAACCCCTGGTAATCCAGTTGCTCCCCCTTCTATATTAAAAGAGAAAGAGGAAAGAATCAAAAGAAAAATTATGGAAGGACAGAAAAGACCATCAGCAAACTGCATTGGGAAATCAAAGGCAAGTGGAACCTTTGGATCTTCAAACAGAACACCATATGTAACAAGTGACCACGGAAGATATAAAACAGCTGCAAGAAGGTCTTGATGCTGCCTAGAACCAAGATCCACAGGAGGATGTCAAAATCCTTTTTCCACTTAAGTAATGGGCAATGGACTTCTGCAGTACAGAGTCAGGCAGAAGAAACGGAAACATTGGAACAGGCTGCCCAGAGAGTTTGTGGAGTCTCCTTCTCTGGAGATCCTCAAAACCCATCTGGATGTGACCCTGTGTCATGTGCTCTAGGTGTCCCTGCTGGAGTGGGGGAGTTGGACTAGATGATCTCGAGAGGTCCTTTTCAACCTCAGCCACTCTGTGATTCTGTGAAATCACTTTCTTCATAGGACTGGCAAGACTAAACTCCTTTGTAGCCACTGGTATTTCAGCCATGAAAGGAGACAAATATTGCACCTCCCTTCATAAGAAAAACATGATTCAGTGGGGAATTCTTAAGCAACCTTTTGCTCCCCATCCTAACTGTGTCTCAGTTTGACACAGAAGTACAGAGCCTTGCAAAACAGTGACCTCATCCTCTGAGCCTCATATCCCTGGTAGCTCTGGCCCACACAAGGCAACATACAGCAAAGTAGCTGTCAGTCATAAACACAGAACACAGTCCTTGCACAAAGCCTCCAGGAAGAAATAAGAAATTGGGCAGTTCAGAAGCTAACTGCTGAGGTTGTGGGTGAAATCACAGTACCTCCTTTCACATGAAAGGACAAGAACAGCCTGTGCCACACTCCCACTCAACACTAACTCCAGAGATGACGCCAAAGGAAAACCAATTATCAGAAACACATGCTGGGTAAAGACAGTGAACTGCAAGACATAAGGCTCTGCAGATGATACTGTGTAGGGAAATGTGATTATTGGCTACGTATTTAGAAGATCTGTCTACGGAGAGAGATTTTTCTATCTTTCTATACTAATCTTTCTCAGTATATGCCTGACTGCTGAGTAGCACAGCACAAAAACCTGTCACAGCCAAAGTTGGGCTACAGAACAGAGTATGTGAAACCCGTGCCTACAACAGCATCACCTAATGCTAACAACGAAAATCCTCACTGCAATGTTGTAAATCAAATGCTACTGAAGCCCTATAGTAATCATGTTCAAACAACATAATGAAATAAAACCCAGCATTTGCTCAACTGCAAGAAAGATATTTCTTTTATTTTTCAAAAAATGTAGGGGTTAGTGGGCAAAGGGGCAAGTGTACATCATAGTCAGCGAGTGACAATGTCATCAGTTATTGGCCTTGATCTCTGAACACTTTCAGTCCACTCCCAGCACTGTAGTGAAAATACAGCAAACACCATGTCCCTAGCAGCTGAGTGTGAATGTACACTACAGGATGTGCCATAATGATAACTTAGGGTCCAGGGGTAGGAAGGAAAAACAGCAAATATCAAGTACCACAATATGAGATACAAAATAATCCAGGATTAGATTTTCCACAAGGGATTAACTGGCCTTTTACTTCCTCCTCCTACTGGTGCATAAGCACCAATAGCTGAAATTGTGATCTTTCTCAAATAATAAGGGAAAATCTATTATACTATTCACCCTGTCCCCATGCACCTCTTTCAATAAGATTGCATCCACTCCTCTAACATTTGGTGTAGGAATAGCTCCTTACGTGTGATCCAAATGTTTATTTCAAAAAACAAATAAATCCTTAAATAGATGCATATTTTCTGGGGAATAATAGTTATGTGATGTTATTCTGTTATTAATGAAGTTATTCTAATGATGATAAGGATGTGAGGGGAAGTAATTTCAGAGAGCATAAAGTATGACAACAGAACAGAGGAAAAGTATGCTAATCTGGCTAACTTCAGAGGGAACAGAAGTAAAGTTTGAATGGCACAAGCCCTGACACATGCTCACAAAGTCAATAACCTCCAGGATCCTCATATGCTTTCTGTGACTCTCATTTTTTTGTTTTTGTTTTGTAAATCTCTACTAGAAGACTATGTTACAACTCTCACTCATGCTTGCTTCATTAAAATATCCCAAGTGTGCTACTACATACTCTAACCACACCTTCTGACAACTGTATAGGCAATTTTTTTATGAAATGGAAAAGAGATTTTTGATCTAAATCCGTCTGGCTGTGGGAAAAAAAATATCCAGAGCAGCATGGGAACCATGAAGCACAGAAATGAAGCCTTCCATGTCATGGTTTAGTCCCTAATTCCCAAAGGTACAGCATCCATCTCACTGTAGAAATAAAATATGTCTTCTGTACCAAGGAAGTTATAATACAATTTCCACTGAGTTAGTGAATAAGAATAATCCAAGAAAAAGGCAGGAGTGTATTAGATAACTGTATCTCCACAGGAATGGTTATATCTATATGTAATATAGATATATTATATACTTTATTTATTAATAAATTATATACATGCATTATATATAATTTAATTTTTATTTTATTTTCCGCCTCCTCATTTTATATTTTGACTTACTTTTGTAAAGGTTGACATTCTGGAGAATATATTTTTTCAGAAATGATCCATACATGCCACCTAGGTTTTATATTGTATTATTATTGTTTTGCATTATATGTGTATATAAGCTCTGTGTATATATACCTTTTATAAAATTCCAAATAAAATCAGGTAGATGGCCTTAATATAGGGCTGCTTAGCAGATAGGAAGGGGTATAGAGAGAGTGGGGCTTGCAAGTGTTAAAAATATGAATGAAGAAAGGTCAGTGGGAGAAAAATAAAATACTGAACAAGGCTTTAGGTCATCCAGAAAACCCTGATATAACTGGAGAGGAAAAATGGGTATTAGGGAAAATGGCAAGTGTTCAAAGATTAAACTGATGCATTCAATAGAATTATATAACAATAAAGTGTGTCCCTGTCAATATTTTCAATTAAGACACTTTATTTGTTGTAATAAAGACAACATCTTTCTACTATTAATTCTGAAAATTCTGCTAAGACTTAGAACTGAAATTAAAGGCATTTCATCAACATTATTTGGTGTCTTAGTATAATTAAAGCTGTTAAGAATAATTATATGAAAGCTTTGGATATAGATCCAGAGTAGAATGTTTATGGATAGTAAGCAGAAATGTACTGTATATGTACGCTTTGCTAGTCATGGAAAAAATATTAATATCAACTGGTCATTTGGAAACATTGTTGAAAACACTGTTTTGCCTGTAAGCTTTTGTTGCCTGGTCTCCACAGCTCAGGCAACTCCCAGTGTAAAAATGCTTCCTGCTACTAGCTGCATGGGAATGCTGGGTCATCTTGGATTCATTCGGCCTTGATTATATACAAGTTAGGTACCAAGCACTTAACGGATTTCTATAGCAGATAAAGAAATCTAATTCCTTCAGCTCCTTTGAGAATGTAGGCTCTCAGTTCTAGCTATTTCACTCTGCTGTCAGCTGAACCAATAACCTCATTTTTAATCAGTTTTAATAGGAAAACAGATATATATTCATTTTTAAGTCATGGGCCACTTAAATCTAGGGATTGTAGATATTTCCCATTTCTCATACTGAAGGAAAAAAAAAATAAAGTCTCTTTGAGAGGTCCTGTGTTTTATGTTGGATAAAGTAAGTTGGCTTCTTAATTAGAAAGGAACAAGGAGAAAGGATTCTAAATTCTAAAGTATGAACCTGCCTATTGTTGCTAACATCTTAATTGCCGATGACTAGTGCTTTCTACTGATCCCATTACCTGATCAATGGTTATTATTATTATTTGTTACTTGTAAAGTGCCTGAGGTGGTGAAGGTACTTCAAAGAGAAAATAAATGATGCGGTCCCTTCCCCAAGGAACTTACAGTCTTACAGTATGAAAGATGACACAATAAGTGAGAGCAATAAAGATCAGCAGCAATAGAGTGAGAATAATTACATGGTTACTTAGGTTCATTTTATACACATCTTGATGGTACTGCTGTTTGCTTGATTTGTTTCTGCTTTCTTGAGCAGGAAGGAGAATATGGATATAAGAACAGAGGGGAAATGATATAGAAGAGGAAAGCAAGGACTTATGGGGAGGGTGGGAGAGAAAGCAAGCAGAATAAAAGCTAAAACAGCAGCCTAGACCAGAAATTCTAGCACCACCAGCTACAAAGAGAGCAGGAGTAAGGTGAGGTAAACAGAGTGAAGACTAAAAGAAAAGAAGAAATAGCAAGATGGAGCTTGCCATCTTAGAGCATTCCTAAACTGATCATTTGGGGTAGCCAAATTAATTCAACCAAAAGTCAGGAAGCAACCCTGTCTCAGCGCCAGAAAACAAAATTTGGACCCGGATTAAGGGCTGGTAGAACATGCAGCAGAAGTGATGCTTCCTCTAGAGAACAGCAGCAGGGAAGCACCAGAATTCTTGAACTTTTTTTCCCTATTTTTGTAAAACTTCAGCATGTTTAAGTGCTTAGTTACTGTACCAAAGGTGGCTTATCTACTAGCAGAATGTATCTACCCTATTATATTTGCGAACTCCCAGGTGATTTTTCTTCCATGAATTTCTTTAGTTAGCTTTGGCTGACTTCAGCTACCTATAGCAATAAATTTCATAGTTTATTACTGCATTGTAAAAGAACTATATTTTTGTTTCAAACTTTGCGGCCTGATAAGTTCAGTGAGTCCATCACAGTGAATGACTAATGGGGGGAAAAAGTGAAAAATCTTTTCAAATTCTTAATTTCTATGTCATCTTCTAGAGCACCTCTGCAGCTTCATCTGCAATCATTTTTCTTTTTCTCTCTTTTCCTTTGTTTTCCTTCCTTTCCTTTTCTCTTTGGCCATAGAGGGAATCACCATGTTCCCTCCATAGCAACAGACAGAGACTAGTCCATTCCAAGACAAACACCCCAAAGTTTCAGTTCAGATACTCACATTATGTATCTAATGCTATCGGAAATGCCTTATCTTATTACACCTTGTTGCTGCTTCAGGAGATACATCCTGTGTTGTAGAGTCTTGGGTGGAAGTCCCAAATGTCATAGGGTTTCTCAATGGCACTATTACATGTAGGTAAGTGAGTAGCACCACAACAACTTCTGGCTTAACAGTTCTCGGATTCATTTAACATACTGATTAAATCCCCAGAGGTCTCCATGGTAACTTAGACAACTAGCTTATGCACATAACTTTACATATAAATACCTAAATGTGGGTGTTCTGCATCTGCGCAATATCCTATTAGGTTCATTTACTGAATAAACTTGAGTCTTCAAAATGTAGCATAGAACTATATGTCTAACATTTAAATGGCAAAATTTCAGGAAAATAAATCTCAACCTTCTATACCAGCTTTTCATTTTATTAATGATTACATGTGATTTATGTTTGCCATTAAATTATTGTATGAAATTAAATGCTATTAAAACATAAATTGAAAATTCTGCTTACTGCTGCTATGTACAACATTTATTAACTAGTACTAAAATTTGGGGTAAAAAATGCAAATGACCAACATAAAATTAGCTTTTCATTATACAAAATAGTAATCACGGTTATTAATTAGATGTGGGACTAAATAATAAAGCTTATCTTCCACTATACTTTCATATATGAATATTCTAAAATTTTATAAGATTGAGATGTTTTCTGCTTTGGAGCAAATTTTATAACCCTTTATGAAGTATTAACTTTTGAAAAAAAACTTTATTTTTATATTCATTATGCAGCACAGATTTGTTCTTGCTGAAATATTTCACCAAACAATAGTCTCTGAATACACTACCAGAGATTTTGACAGGATTTCTTGGACCATCAAGTCAAGCACCTGTTTCTCCTTCAACTACTAACTGTAACCTACTTTATAAATTGATCAAGTTTCATATTATTCTGGTTCAACTATTTTTCCAAAAAAGTCATTCTGTACTTTAGTCCTTTGAAATACCTTTTTAATCTCCACCCTGAAAACACACATCATCTATTTGTGGTCACATATGCCAATGCTGTCCATCTCACATAACTCTTTCTTTTATTTGTACCTATAAGCTAAGTTCCCTCTTCTGCTGCAGTCTGATACTTCTTGATACATTTCTCAATTTGAATTTGCTTTCCTTATAAAGGGAGCCCAGTTCAGAGCATTTCAGATAAAATCTCTCATCTTTGCCTTTCATAAGTGCTCTATTGCTGTGTTTCTGCTACCTCATATAATACATCTTATGATGGTATTTGCCATTTTCATTGCCACATCTTATGGTATGTTGTAGTCAACCAGGGCAGCATTCATCTAACCGGTAGAACATTATATTTGTTTACAAAGTAAGTGGAAGTTGATTCTCCTTTCAGAGAGACGAGCATTTCTTAGGGTACAATTTATCCTATCCCAGGGTAGAAACCTGAAACTCTTTTCAGCACTTAACCCCTAAAATTGCCTATTTCTCTTCACTGACTGCAGAATGAATTTGGACTGATCAGTTGAGGCATAAAAGTCTAAAATGTAGACATCTAACATTCACTGAGCTAAATTCCACTCTGTACTAATAGAAAGGTTACTTGTATCTTCATTCCTTTTATTCCTTTACATCAGAAGGCTTTCAAATTTATGAGTGTAGTCCCCATTATCAGACCATTTTCAGTTTATGCTCTTAATTTTAATCTAGTTTTTTTCTTAAAATTATTCAGGTTTTCTGGGAATCCTCAGTGTGAAGAGTGTCTCCCAAGTTAACATTATCAACAAAACAAAAAAGACTTTATTTAATAAGATTTGTCCTGCATCTTGAAATGAAATTCTAATAGTAATGTTGTTCAAACTCACAGTCTTGATAGTGTCCTCTTTATCACTACAGATTAACATCAGTATTTCTAACCCTTCTTTACATGACTTACTCCCAAAAAACAAACCTCCATTTTCTTCATTTTGACTTTCCATGTGATACTGAACCTATTTACTGAGTTACAGACAGATGAAACCAAATACAATTCTCTTGTCTAGCAAATCATTTGTCCAAGAAAATAGATTATATATGAAATATAGTTTTGACTGCATTGCTAGCTGAGACTAAAGCTAAGCCAGGCACTATAAGCCAGTTTATACAAATAAATATATATATAATAAATATAACACATATACATATATAATTTGATTTTTTTATACATTTAATAAACAAAATTTCAATTTATCTCCATTGTAACTTAGTATTTTTCCTCACTTGTAACTCCTGTACAACTGTAACTTGTAAAGTATCAGGTAGAAATGTAATATCATTATTTTTGGTGCTGTAGAACAAAGTAAATCACATTTCAGTCTTTCATATTTTTCTTCTTGCTGATATTCTCCTATCGGCTTTGATTTTTTTTTGTAATGTTAGTATTATTTTTTGACCTTGCATTAGTTCATAGCTTTATCTCTGTCATCACTACATGGTTTATCTGTCCTACTTCTGTGACTATGCACCTGCTGAAATATTAAACAATACTTTCATCTCTAATCCCTTTTACCTTTTCAGCCACTTTCTCTATAGCCTTCTATATTTTTTTCCAACATCTAGACTTCAGAAATACAGCTTCTTCTATCAGTATTATGGTCAACTCTCTTGGTTGGTCATTTGTTTCATTTTCTCCCTGACTTCCAGCATGGTGTACAAATAGTACAAATAGTACAGATCCCATTTTTTGGGACTCTATCCCTTCCTTGTTTATTCTTTGGGATTTCTTCACTCTCTATTAATAATGGAATTGTTTTATGCCACTTAATAGCTTCATTCTACACATATCAAAAATACTATCTGAACAAAAATACTATACGCCATCAAATGCTGCTCTGACTTTGACTAGCAAGGAGAGCAAGCATAATTTTTTACACTGCCTGGGATTTTAATAACAAGTTGAACTTCAAGTCCAGATTCAGATCAGAGTCTCATTCACTCTTAGTTACCACCATGATAGCTACCCGGGATTCTTTTGATGTGTCAGTTGTTCACTCACAAAGTGTCAGATACAATTAGATTTGAAATTACTTTCTATTGTCCTAGTGCTTCTCATCCACCCTTTTTATTTCAATAGATCATGAATTGTTCATATCATATCAGCATATTACACATTACTGAGACATGCATTAGAATTGCTCTAAGGGATATGCTTTTTAATAATTACATTGAAGTTCCTCTGGTCATGCAGTCTCATTCACAACCATATCATGGTAAATTAGACATATGAATTTAATTACAAAGCAGTAGTCCAGAACCGGATATCCATTTCTCCTATCCATCCTCATTCTGGGTTGTGAGAAACTTTTCCTGAGGAACACAGTCTTCTTGAGATACTTCTGTCTGTCAAAACATGCAAGTCAAGAACTACCTTATAAGAACAATACTGGAAAGAAGAATGTCTAGGACAGTAAATAAATACTTCTCTCGCATACAAGTGCATTCCAGAAGGAAGATGCAGAGCCTGAAAAACATTCTACAAGGTTCTTTTATCAGAAATCCCTGTACCTATTGCCCAGGGACTAGTTTTCTGTTGTTGTATTCAGCCTGGGGCCGGTGCCGGGCGGGCAGTGTCTCCTCCGCAGATGGGGGCTGAGCAGGAGAGGCGGGAGCTGCAGCCACACAGCCAGCGCGTGACCAGGCAGCTCATTGGGTGGCCTCGTGCGGTCGTCCGCACCTGATCCCCTGCCTGATGGGCTGGTTGTGTTGCTGGGCTCCGCGTGCTGCCCAGGCAGGGCAGGGTCTGCTCCGGGTTGGAAGCTCTTTAAGTTGTGTTTAACCCTAAGCAAAGGTCTTTGGCTCACCATCACAGAGACCTTGTTCCTCAATACGCCTGCAAATGCAGCCCAACGTGGGGCTCGAAGACTAACTGTCTCTCCGGTTGCACTGCCTAGCTGAACTCCGGGGTTCACGCTGAAAGGAAGCATGGTGCCCGAACAGGGACCGATAGGCGACAGACGCGCTTGTCGCACCGGAGCATAGCTCGACTGAACAAAGACTGAAAGGAAGCCACGCATACAAGTGCCTTCGGCAGGGCGGAGGTGAGCAGTCGAGAACGGTGGGGAACTCCATGACACAGGAGCAGAAGAACGTGGGAGAGGTGGCTGATGTGGAACAGAGCTTGATATGGGCACATGAGCAAGAACTGCATCTAAATACTCATACAGAGTACGACCCACCAACGTGGGATAAGGTCGGGGTGACACTGCGGGACAGGGTAGACGTGGCCAGCGGTGGGGCCCGTGGCAGCTCCGCCTCAGCTCGCCGGGCTCGGAGCGACCACCGGGCGCCAGGACGGGGCGGTGGCGGCACAGGCCGGGGCCGGGGGCGGCCGCGCTGCTCGGCGGGATCCCGGTGCGAGGGGCGGGATCCCGGTGCGAGGGGCGGGCGGGCCGCGCCGCAGTGCCCCCTGCACGGTGGCCCGGGCTGGCACCGAGCCCGGCCCTCCAGCGTGGCCTCTGTAACTGCATCGCCGTGAGCGCTCGGGGTGTCCTTGTTCTCGTGTCCAGGGGCAGTGAGGGTGAAGGGCTACAACGGTCCTACTGCAGGAGAATTGCTGGAACGGCTTTTTAAGAAGAGAAAGAAACTGGTCAGAAAATAAACAAGAATACTGTCTTGGGAAAATGATGATAAAGAACGCACTGTCAGAACCAGATCAAGAAGAAAAGGAAAATCCAAAGGAGAGTGCAAGAGAGATACCTGCAAAAATATAGAAGAGTAAATGACCCCATACTATCCTGTAAAAATGGGAAGTGGCACACCTTGTAGCTTCAGACAAAACCTACCCGGATCAAGCACAGTGATGTACATCTGCCATCCAGAAGCTAAGCACGAGATCTTCTCCATAGCCGAAATCACAACCTGTGAATAATGAGGTGGTTATACTGACCCCTCTGTTATGCAGCCATCCTAAATATAGGTTCACAGCTTCCCCTGTGAGTGACATCTTTTGCCAGCCACTACCAGAATCACCACTTAAACCCCATAACCTGGAACAGCTGGAGAAACAGCAATAATTGATGAAGATGCCTTTTAGAAGAATTGAGGAGGAAGAAATGCATTCAACAACAGAAGTTTTTTTCCATCCACAAACCAGTTGCTTTTGGAAACCACCAACTACTGATCGTGGGAACAACCCATATCTCCAAACTGACTGATGACCAACTTACAAAGGAGTTTTAGTGGTTTCTACTGCTTCCATGGCAGGGAGGGTTGTTGGTGGAAGTACAAATTCTGCTATGGCAAATATGTTACTATGGGGATAAGGAAAGTGGACGAGACCCCACCAATGTTGGGCATTTTGGCAGAAAAGAACCAACCTAACCTGGTAAAGCCATGGTGGAGGTGCAGGCCCCAGGGACAGGCCCTTCGTTATCCTTACTGGAACTGTAATGGCCAAAAAAAAACAAAAAAGGGGGATATGTTTCAGTCAGCTTGGGGCCGGTGCTGGGCAGTGTCTCCTCAGCAGATGGGGGAGCTGAGCAGGAGAGGCGGGAGCTGCAGCCACGCGGCCGGCACGTGACCAGGCAGCTCATTGGGCGGACTTGCGCGCAGTCATAGAATCATAGAATCATAGAATGCTTAGGGTTGGAAGGGACCTCTAGAGATCATCTAGTCCAACCCCCCTGCATACGCAGGGTCACCTAGAGCACGTGGCACAGGACTGCATCCAAGCGGGTTTTGAAGATCTCCAGAGAAGGAGACTCCACAGCCTCTCAGGGCTGCCTGTTCCAGTGCTCACTGTTAAGAAATTTTTCCTTAAGTTCCTGTGGAACTTTTGGTGCTTCAGTTTGTGGCCATTTCCTCTAGTCCTATCAGTGGCCACCACTGAAAAGAGACCAGCACCATCCTCTGCACTCCCTCCCTTGAGGTACTTATATACACTGATTAGATCCCCTCTCAGCCTTCTCTTCTCCAGGCTGAACAGGCCCAGCTCCCTCAGCCTCTCCTCGTAGGGCAGATGTTCCAGGCCCCCGATCATCCTTGTGGCCCTGCGCTGGACTCTCTCCAGCAGCTCCACATCCCTCTTGTACTGTGGAGCCCAGAACTGCACACAGTACTCCAGACGTGACCTCACTAGGGCTGAGTAGAGGGGCAGGATCACCTCCCTCGGCGCGTGATCCCCTGCCTGACTGGCTGGTTGGGTTGCTGGGCTCCGCGTGCTGCCCAGGCAGGGCAGGGTCTGCTCCGGGTTTGGAAACTGTAAGTTGTGTTTAACCCTAAATAAAGGTCTTTGGCTCACCATCACAGAGACCCTGCTCCTCCATATGCCTGCATTTTGTAATGTGACTTACAAAAGGCACATAATTCAAGACACTTACAATTTAAGACAATAATAAAAGTGTAAGATAAAGGTAAGGAATAGTGTTCTAGTTCATTGACAGAATGGTCATGACACTGCCTCTAAACCATGTAAAAGGCTATCAACCAAATTTTATGTGTTATTAAATAACTTTCTAAGAAAACACAATATTCTTTCATTCAGTTCCTAGATAGCCCCCTCTGTTTTCCTAACCCATGCACAGTTCTGTCTTCATAGTTCTATCTTCACTAGCCCCTGAGGAGTTTGACCAAACTAAACCAAACTGGATAGACCCGCCTGGTCTCACAGCACTTCAATTAATCAAATTCCAATTGGTTCTTATATTTCAGTAAAACCCATGCTCTTTCAGCCTCCACCAGAGGAGGAGTGCTCAGTCACTCTCTGTCATCTTCAAGAGGAAAGGTGCTGGAGGACTGGAATAAAGCCAACATGTTTGACCAACCTGACAGCCTTCTACAATGGCTGGCTGGATGGATGAGGGGAGAGCCGCGGATGTTGTCTACATGACTTCAGCAAGGTTTCCAACACCATTTCCCACAACATCCTCATGGGAAAGCTCAGGAAGTGTGGATTAGATGAGCTGACACTGAGGTGGATTGCGAACTGACTGGATAGCAGAGCTCAGAGGGTGGTGATATATGGGGCCGAGTCTAGTTGGAGGCCTGTGGCCAGTGGTGTGCCCCAAAGGTCAGTACTGGGCCCAGCACTGTTCAACTTGTTCATCAATAACTTGAATGGGGGGGGGACAGAGTGCACCCTCAGCAAGCTTGCGAACAATACCAAACTGGGTGGAGTGGCCAACACTCTAGAGGTCTGTGCTGCCATTCAGAGGGACCTAGACAGGTTGAGAGTTGAGCAGAGAGAGGAACTTCATGAGATTCAACAAGAATATGGTCCTGCAGCTGAGGAGGAATAACCCCAGACGCTGGTACAGAGGGTGACCTGCCGGAAAGCAGATCTGTGGAGTGGGATCTCAGAGTCCTGGTTGACAACACATTAGCCATGAATCAGCAACATGCCCTTGTGGCCAAGAAGGCTAATGGGATTCTGGCCTGCATCAGGAGGAATGTTGCCAGCAGGTCAAGGGAGGTGATCGTGCCCCTCTCCTCAGCTCTGGTGAGGCCACACCTGAAGTATTGTGTGCAGTTCTGGGCTCTCCAGTACAAGAGGAACGTGGAGCATCTAGAGAGGGTCCAGCATAAGGCAACAAAGATGATTAAGGGATTGGAGCATCTATCTTATGAGGAAAGACTAAGCGAGCTGAGCCTGCTTAGCCTGGAGATGGGTAAAAATTGAAACACAGAGAGTTCTATCTCCATATGAGGAAGAACTTCTTTACTGTGAGGGTGACAGAGCACTGCCACAGACTGCCCGAAGAGATTGTGGAATCTCCTTCTCTGAAGATCTGCCACATGCTCTAGGCTTCCCTGCTTGAGCAGGGGGTTGGACTAGATAATCTCTAGAGGTCCCTTCCAACCTCAACCATTCTGTGATGCTGTGATTCTCTGAAGACACAAAAGGTTATCTTGGCAGCAACTATAAACATTAAAATTAGAGGGTCATAAAACAAATGGTCAGATTTTTTAAAAGGGCATCTGATTTTATACAGGCTACAAGTAATGAATCATGAGTAATATGGTGATGTACATCAAGGCTAGAGACACTGAAAAAAAATCTACAATAAGATGATATTTATGACAAACAAGGTCCTGAATACTTTTCCTAATAAGAGTTCCTGAGGCATTCTTAAGGCAGAAAGGAAGAATAGAGAAACTACATCCAGAAATAGAGGTTGGCTGCAATTTGTGTCATATCTTTTGGATCAGGTTCCTTCTAACTTAGAATTTGGTGGAGACCACAGAACTGTTGTCTTTCCCATGTTTCATACCTGTTTTTATTCACAAAATTACCAGGATACCCTTCAATAGCTAATTTCAATCATATAATCTGAGGCATATAATCTGAATCAGAAATCTTAACTTTCCTAAACTTCGCTCTACCTAGCCCATAAAATCAGAATCATCCAAAAATCACTTAATAGAATGTTCCTGGAATGAGATATACACTTCCATATTGAAATTAAGGAAAAAATATCTTAGATTCCTTTTTCAGGAACTGAACCATAATAAAAAAAGTATTCTACTTATTCTAATTACTTCCCCTCACTCTAGGAGAACATACAAAACAGGATGCTCTGGATTCCTTACAACAAATTACTTTTGTCTGAACTGACCAGTCATAGTAGTTACAGATGGCATGTTGTTATCTGGGAAATATGGAAGATGCTCACATGTGGACAGAGAACTGGAAAGAGTTCTCACTTCTTATTGAGGAACACTGTCTCCTGGGAAAGATCCGGAGCCAAGACCAAATGGGATACAGCTACATATGCTGTGCAGACTTTAGGAGCCTGTTTCGAAGCCTGGTCTGCAAAGTGGAGACAATAATTCCAGATGGCCCATATTTTCATGGCACAAGTCCACAACTATGAGATATAACCAGTGAAATGTTTGGGAGATCCTGATATTGTACTTTTGAGCCACCTACAATATTCTGGGAATGTTAGCTCATTAGACGATGTGTATAAGTTTCAGCTTTTGGTGCCCATGTCTACAGAAAAGATGATGAACTATCAAGAGTACTTGCCAACATTGTTGATGAAATTCAGCAAGATCTTCAAGGATAAGGATTAGTTCATTTCAGTGAAGAAGCATGCCCATAGTAGATGGAGACACAGTGGCTAAGAAACTGACTCTGGTGCTCACATGAACCTCTAGACGTGCAAGTCTGAATCATAGATGACAAAGCTGATACATTTTGTCTTCTCTGTGGCACTCAGTGCAGACCACACTTGTAAAACTCTGGAAGCAAGACACAAATAGAAAGTTCAGGCATGCATCATCTTGACTCTTACCTTACAAATCTGCTGCTGCAGTTTTAAATATAGATCTTTCAACTGTAAGTGCTGAGTAGGTAACAGAGTTTGTCTGGAAAAAGTGGAGGCCAGTGAGAGGAACTGAAAAGGATGGCCTAGGTGACTACACGCTATAGTTGCCTCCCTAATGACAGGTGAGTTTTATTCCTTGTTTTCTGTATCTGGTGAAAATAAGCATATCCCTATAAAAGTAAACAGAACAATACCATTTTGAAACAGTCAGGTCTTCTGACTCCAGAGGTTTAACATTTCATAAATGTATCTAGTGAAGTTCTCAAGGTTTGTATTTAGCTCATATAATTATTTTTGACTGGAAAGAGAACCAAATTCAAATTCAGGGAAACCTGAACAATAGAGGGAAACATGTAAATGTGCTGCCCAAGACTTTTTTAATGTAATTTGTGAAAGAGAGAAATGATCTGGTATGTTTGGGTCTAGAGTTTTGTTCAATTATTAGCCTTTAACTTAAGTTTGGAGTATTCTGAATATGTCAGCTCATGGACATTTTGCCATTTTATCATTCTCATGATTATTCCAAAAACTTTCCAAATGTATTAGTGGTTTAGAGTTCTGTCCACAACCACTTCTGTCTATGACTAAAAAATATTATCCCAAATTAAAAGAGAGTTTATGAGACATTTATGAGACATCAACATTTCCCTTTCCCAATGAGGTTGGTTTTGTACAATCAGTAACTCTCAGTATGACCAGTTAAAAACAAACAAACAAATCAATCAAACAAACAGAACACTCTGAGGCATTTTAGTTAATTTCTCTATTAGGGAAATTATTTTTTTTTCCAGTCCCTAATGATGGGTTGACATTCAGATAGGATATGACTACCTTTACCAGGAGAATTATTCAAAGAGCTTTTCATAGCATGTTCTTGATATAATGTTGTTGGTGTTTAATTAGTCCAAAGGAAAATGATAACATTTTGGATATTCTACATCACATACCTGGATATTCTACATTACGTTTGTGAAAATTCTATTTATTCTATGATGTTAGTTAAAATATTTTTTCCACATGTATATTTTTAAATCTGACAATTTCCAGGTGTTCTGCCTGGCTCTGGCTGCTAAATCCTTCTTTTCTCCTAGAAAAGCTTCCCTGGTGACGCTTATGCTATGTATTGTTTACAAATTACCACTGAATAGCACTTTCATCTGGCGTTCAATACTTCTGCAACATAATGGCTGCATGTTAATAACGGTCTGTGGTTGCCAGTGGCAACAACACTGCTTCAGCAGAGAAAAGCTGGAAGTGGCCAAGTACCATATTGCGTGAACAGCCACACAGATCCCAGCATGCCAGGCCTTCACTGCACATTTCCAACCACAGCAGCTGAATAAACAACACCTTTGCTGCTGTATGTCGAAAGTGAGCAGGAATCAAGCAGATCACTTATAAAATTGGACCATCTGGGGCTGAGCTCTTTGGAAACATGCAGAGGCTTGAAGAGGAGCCATCAAAAGAGCCGCTCTCAGAATCAGCTCCCACAGCACGCTTAGCACTACTGCATCAGAAATCATTTGGGTGGTGTAATGTAGAAGAAGGTAATTTAGTTAATATTAACAAATAAACAATAACAACAGCAAAACTTATAAATTTGCTATTTATCTGGTGCCCGTATAATTTCAATGACTTCTTTCCAGGGAAAACACTGTAGATTTGAGCTCTATTTTTGCTTTTCAGTGGAAATATGCAATTGGCTGTAGATTGTTGAGACTGTGCGTTTCTTATTGAACATGAATTTTAAACCAGGATATACTGTGCTCAATGTTTTGCTTGACTCTGTGATATGCTGGTGAAATTAAATACTTTTTCTTCTTCTTATAAGGATTTATTGAGTTTGAAACTGAGTAATCGATCTCAAATTAGAATGCATTCTATAATGCTGAGGCGACTAGCCAATGTCATGTTGAGAGGACTCATGATTACCTTTAAAGATCAAGGCAATTGAGGGAGGTTCCTGTGGACTGGAAGAGAGCAACCGACACTCCTATATTCCCGATATTGCAAACAACCTCATTTGTATTACCATTAGCCTCTCATATCTTCCTTAGAACTAACAATGTTGAAATGAAAAAAAAAAAAAGAAACATTATAGATATACATAAAAATCAAAAGGAGAGCATTAACAAGGAATGACATGTACTCTTTGAAAGAATACTAGTCATATGAAAGGAAGAAAGTTTGATGTATAATTTTGTGCCAAATAAAAGCTCATTCTTGTGCATCATGTTATATTTGCATGACCTCAAAATTATATATCCATAACTTAGGAACTAGAGAAAAACAAACATGCAATCATGGTCAGTTCCTTTTGGACCATAATGCTTTTGCTCCTGTTAAAAAAAAAAAAAAAAAAAAAAAAGGGAAAACTTAAAGATATTATTTGATGTGAAGAACGTGGAAAAAAAGCAAACCTAAATGTGTGATTCACATCATTCCAACATATAATATTCTGCTAAAGATCATGTTTTCATCCTGTGATGGAGGGCACCACACCCAAGGTGGTGATGTCATCCACACAAATCTCTGCAGGGTAGAAGAGACTGACGAGAATTCGTGACTTATAGAGGTGGCCCTCTGGCTGATCCAGTATTATAACTGGTCCATAATGGTCAGGCTAACTGTAAAATGTTGCCATGTCCAAGTTTGTTTAGCTGCAAAGAAGTACACATATTAAAGTGGCTTAACGCAGAAACCAGAATAAGACTGTACTGAAACTCTATTAGTAGAGTGAATAGGTGATAGCATTATAGGTGTAGTATATTGAATTGTACATATTACCCATATAATTGTATGTCCCAAGCTTGTTATGCATGTACGCAGCTCTACATGATTATAGGTAAAAATTTTATGTGTGTTTCAAAGAATGGACTTTTTTTTTTTCATAACCTAAACCTTTTTTTTTGGTCTCCAAATATTCAAATTCATATATTGGAAAAAAATAAAAATAAATAAACTGAAGCTAGCCAGGTTAGTCAATTTTTATTACTATGGCCCAAAAGAGTAACTGTAACCTTCCCAACAGCAAATCTGATGTCAGGCATTTATTTTTGAAATTTACAAAGTGATATCATAAACTACAGTCTAACTTCACCATATTTTATGAAAGTCCAAGCTTGAGACCAGAAAGGTTTTGCCATCTGGCATTCTAACACTCTGAAAGTAAATTTGACTGTCTGAGTATGTCAGGATTAACGGAGATCAATACAGAATGACTCTGCTCTATATTAATTTTACTGGCATCTAAAGTGCCCGCTTTACAACAGAGAATATTTGAAACACAGCAGTAATGTGTAGACCTTGACTGCAGGTGATAATGTTATAAACCATTGTAAGGGCTGCAGTTTAGTTGCTGAAGCAGATTATCACATTTATTCAGCAACAGGAGATCTGGCACAGCAATTGGGCTTTACAGGTTAATTGAATGAAAATGGCAATGTGGTCCACTGCAAGGAGGGAAAAAAAGGAATATTAAAATCTGGAAAATATTTGTTTTCCCTTTAAATGGAGGTTGAGAAATCTATCTATCTATCTAGGTATCTAACTATCTGTCTATCTATTTATTGCGTGTGTAGTTTGATAGGAAAAAAAAAAAAAAAGGGGAGAATTACATCTCTATAACCACCCCAGTCATCTGGCCACCTCATAAAGCTGCTATATAGCATTCATGCTACATTGTTTCAAGTAAATGCTATCATTTTTTTTCCTACATTTATTTTCTTAGGACTATTTTCAACTCTTTAGCCTGTTACTTTCTATAACAGAAACAATTCTTCTCGGGTAATAATTCTAACAAAACTACTTATCTCCTTTTCCAGCCACACTATGTGCAGGAGTGCAGACCACATCTAAAATATTTCCATTTCCTTCCCACCAGTAACATTACCCTCCTATGATCTACTTCCAAGAACTATTATGCAGACAGTTCAACTTTCCATCCCTCAGACATGTTTTGAGACTATTTTCTTTCTTTTGATCCATGAAGGAATATAACCAAATACATCATAAGTAGTCCTTATGTGAAATTACCACATTATTAGTCAGTTCATGGAATGATTGCCTCACTGTCACTTTATAAAACAGGTAAAATATGAATCATTTATTGGAAAGATTGGCATTATAGGCATTCCATTTCACTACCTGATTTTTCTGCTTGGTCATTGCAAGAAATGCCAGAATATTTCTGTCATTCTATTAAATGACTGATAGCCCTGCTGTAGCCCTGTTGTGAAAGCTGGCATTAGTGGCTCTCTCTTGTACTGATTTTGCAAAAAGTGAAAAAAAAAATCCAGGAAAGACAGTGTCACCAGCAACAACTTGCTTAGCTTAGTTATTACCCCTCATAAGGATATATTTCAAGGAACCTTCAAAAGGACAATGGCATCTTGATATAACTTCAGCAAACAATGAAAGTTTCAAGTGACAACTGCCTGGATGTTTTCCCTATCCTATTACTGAATAAAAATGAAACCAAATGCACTATGGATGTATTCAGAGAATCAATCTAATGTCCATCTGGGTCATGGAACATGTAAACACTCTTAAAACTAGAGGCAATGGAAATGTTTCTATGGGGAAACACACGATACAGTTCTAGCAAGCACACTAATACATGAGATTAGACTAGGCATTTTTTTTTCTTAATCTAGTTAATTAAGCAAGTATATTTTTATTTGGTATTGATCCTAAATGTGAATTTCCTCAACCTTTCGTCACTGTGGATCATCAAACAGCTAAAAATTGGAAATCACCTGCTCTCAGGTCATTTCTTTTCTTCCTACAGAATCTTTTCCTTCTACTGATTCTTCTCCATCAAAAAAATGCAGAAGACATTTCTGTTCTTGCTACTCACAGCCTTTCTCCAGAAAACATCATTATTGTGCAAGCTCTATACTTACATGCCTACACTTAGATGCCTGTACAAATTTGGTGCAAACACTCAAATTCTTCTATTTTCTGATCCAAAAGAACCAATAGCGCCGTAATCGAATCTAGCTGCATATCAGTCATGGCTTTTCCTTGGAAATCAGCATTTGTTTTCCCCAGTGAAACAGCTCCAAGCAGTGAGAGAAGGTGATGTAGAAGCTTTTTTTCTGACATATAAGAAACTACAGCTCATTAACATTTGAGCAGTCTTTGAAGCAATGTTGCAAACCCCTTCTGACCAGAGCAGAGGAGAGTTATGAAACACAGTGGGCCTCAAAGCAGAAATTAATCAGAATAATCAACATAATGTTGCTGGAAACTAGGAAGAGGGTTCCTGCTCTACCTGATGATTCAGTTTGGGGACAGACTCATTGCCTTTGCTGCTGTGGTGAAGCTGCAGGGGACCATCTGGACTGGCTCAGCTTCACCTACAGACAAACACTAGGAAGAAGTGATGAGCAGCAGCAACAGAAGACTTCCTGCTGCAGAGGGGACAGAAGTCCCCAGTCAGCTGATCTGAATTACTGTCTAGGAAAGTTTGCTGCCTGCCTGGGGCTCACATCTGGGAATAGATAGGGAAGGAAGAGATGTCTGAGATACTTGATCAATATGCCAGGATTACCTCCTTCTACTCAAATATGGTCCATTCCAGTAAGTGGGAAATCGAACAAAAGCATTAGGAAGCCTTCATGGATATGCAAGGAGTTCCTGAAAAACTCAGACACACATGAAGTGTACAAGAGATGGAAAAATAGATAGGTGATGCTGGAAGAATATGTCTGAGCATGTGGGGGTGGGCTCCCCAGTAAAAGAGAGACATAGAACTATTGGAGAGAGTCTAGCATAGGGCTACAAAGATTATGCGGGGACTGGAGCACCTCTCCTATAAGGAGAGGCTGAGAGAGCTGGGGCAGGCTGAGAGAGCTGGGGCTGTCTAAACAAGAGAAGACTGAGAGGGATCATATCAGTGTGTAGAAATATCTGAATAGAGGGTGTAGAGAGGATGGGGCCAGACTATTTTCAGTGGAATGCTGTTACAGGGCAAAAGGCAATAGCCACAAGCGGAAACACAGGAGGTTCCTTTTGAACATGAATAAAAATTTCCATAAAGTGAGGGTAACAGACCACTGGAATAGGTTGCCCAGAGAGGTTGTGGAGTCTTCTTGTCTGGAGATATTCAAAACCTGCCTGGAGGTGATCCTGTGCAATGTGTTCCAGGTGACTCTCCTGTGCAGAGGGGGTGGTCAGATGATTTCCAGAGGTCCCTTCCAACCCCATTCACTCTGTGGTTTTATGGTTATTAGATTCTGTAATTCTATGATTCTGTGATGGAGTTAGAAGAGCTAGAGTCTGCAGCTAGGAGTAAGAGACTGAAGTATATCATATAAGTGGAGCTTGAGAAAGGTGGGACTACTTAGCCTGGAGATGAGAAGGCGGAGCAGGATATTATCATTATACACAAATATCTGATGGGAGGGTGTAAAGAGGATGGGGCCAGACTATTCTCAGAATACTCAGTGACAGGATGAGAGGCAATGGACATACACTGAAAAAAAAAATCAGGGAAGTTCCATTTGAATATTAGAAAACACTTTTTCACTGTGGGGGTGGTTGAACACTGGAACAAATTGCCCATAGAGTCTGTAGAGTCTCCATTCTTGGAGATAATAAAAACCTGACTGGACCTGTTCTTGGGCAACCTGCTGTATATGATCTCTCTTCAGTAGGTTGATTGGACCAGATGATCTTCAGTGGTATAAACAACCAGAGATACAAACAATATACAAGAGGTATAATTATGGTCTGTGATTCTGTGAAAATACTGCAGGAACCAGTGCAGACTTTGCTCTTAGGAACTTTGAGCAAGTTCTACAATGCAAACTACTACAATTTGCAACAGCATTAAATGCAAAAACAAGCTTTCTGAGGTTGTCTATTAACATGCCTCTTTAGAAAGAAGTATCAAAGATAGTACCGCTTTTCATGTAAGAGAAAACTACAAACTTACCTGTTCTTTTGAATAGTCCCAAATAGTAATTGAAGGTTTGCAAAAGTGAACACATTTGCAAAAGTGAACAAACATGTTCATTTATGTTATAAAATGACAGAAACATGTTTTTTAGATGTAGCTAAAAATATAAGTAACTTAGTGAAAGACTGGCTCTGAATACATACACACATACACAGGCATGAATTGCAAGCATTAGCATATTATGACTTAATACAATGTATCTATCTATCTAAATCTATTTTAATCAAAATTCAAGCATGTGGATTTTCCCTTGTAACAACCACTTTGGTACTATTTTCTGCTAAACTATCAAAGAAGAAAAATTACCTGAAAAAAAATATATTTTCAGGAGATATAATAGAATCACTGGGTTGAAAAAGTTTACATTACAACATAAAAAAGGGAGGCACAATGAATTGTAAAAAAATTGAAGAGATAAAAGGTTAATGTTAAACCAATAGTTTCTCAAAATGAAAGGGCAACAGTTTTAGGAGCATTTAGAGAGGTCACCATTTGCTTCAGCAAAGATTCACACAGAATACTTTTGCATTTGGGAAGCATTGCTTTATCAAGGAATTTCTTGAGGGACTGAAAGCTTAGAAAAGGAAGAGATCGACTACTCCATACGGCTTATCGTTAATCTTTAGTGTTCCTTCCTTTACATTGCACATAAGAGATATCACCATGTTTTTATGCGTCATCTGGAAAAAAATTAGGTGACATAAAGAAGGCACCTAAAATGTGCTTGTAATATCATGAATCACTTTATACAGACAGACCATGAATGCATTTACGTTCATAATTAGAAGAATGATTTTAAGATTAAACTACTAATATTTTGGAACATCTTTCCAAATCCAGTGCTGAGAGCAAGAAATCTAAGCAGATTTTATCATTATTGTGATCACATTGGTATACGAGATCAAAATTGTTCTGCCTGCTGTGGATAAAGGGAGGCATGTACTACATACCTAGGAGAAATTTTGCAATATAATTTAATAATGCATAGATATCAAACATTGCAAGATATCCTAAGATGATTCCCAGTTCAGCTTTGTTCCTCATATGTACCTTTTTAGGTACATAATAAACTATTAGTTTTGTTGAAAACTGAGAGACTATAATTCAGCCCCAGTAGCATTAATATTATGCTAATTAATGCACAAAGAGTGCTGGAGACATAATTAGTGTAATGTCGTCAAGCACATAGAAATTGGAAAGCAGCAAAAGTATGTTTTTCTATCTAATCTCTATTTAACTTTGTTATGTAAATTCATTATGGTGTATATATATATATATACACATATATGTATGTGTGTATGTATATTTTTGGCAGGCATTTATTTTCCAGTAATTCTCTTTCTTCTTTCAGTATGAATCTAGTGAAAAGCAATTTTTTTTAATGTTTTGTACCTAGCCTCTTCTTTTATCCACTGTAATCTGTTCAAATACATCACTCAGTAATTTTTATATGAGTCTTCCTGTGGCATGTATTACATGAGCATGCGCCTCATTAAAACTAAATATATTTTCATAAATATATTTATCAAATTAGGTAATGTAATTATATATTTTACCCACCAGGAAATGAAGCAGAGAAATATAAGGTCAAAAGTGTTTCCTAGTTTTCAATGAACAATTTGAGAGATAAAGATATAGATTTTATTTTCAGAGAACCTAGGTTTACCTAGCATTTTTATTATTTCAAAATCTTCTGCTTCAATGATAGACAAAAAGGGTAGGATTCATTTGACCAAATGCAGAAATCTGTGATATAAATCTGAGATATTCACTCTAAGATTCACTTAGAGACAGTGCAGAGAAATAGGAAACTATTTATCTTGACCTAGAGCATCTGTAAAATATGCACCATAAAGTTACCCATTTCCCTCTGATGACATTCTGATGCTTTCCCTCCCTGGAAAGCATCCAGTGATTAGCTCAGATAGATAACATAATAAGGCATATATATTGAATATTTTGTATGCATGTATGTACATATATAGATTATTAAACTGGAAATTTTGTTAAGGATTTTTGGCAAAATTGAGATGAAGAATCCAAGCTACTAGCATACTATAAGTGTAAGAAAGCAGAAAGAGAATGGTGGAAAAATAACAGTTGCGGGGTCATTGTTCTCCAGAACAGAAGAAATTGAAGGGTGGAAGCCATGGGTGTATGCTATTCTCAACTATGTATTTGAAAACAGCTGTTTGTTTGTGAATTGTTTCTTCTAAAAGCTTATGAATGGACTAGAAATACCACTGAATGTGACAGTGTAGTTCATAGAGAAACACTAATGTAATTCAAAATATCTTATAATTTTCAGTCAGATATGGAATGACTGGACATGTTGGGCAAATTTTCTTCTACAAGTAGTGGACTTGTTGAGGTGAATCAATTTGATACATTGGAGACTTGAGAAGATGAGTAGCAACCCAGAGAACAGATACACCATTATGACAGACCACAGACTCCATTCCATTGCACAAATGTAAGTTTATATGGCGCAAACATAGGACATATTTTCACAGACTTTCTTTGTAGCTGAAGAAGAGATTAAGTTGCTTGAACATATTTATGGTCATTTCAGGTGAAGTGGGATTTCTCTCTAGGCCTTCACTGTCCTTTTAGAAGTTCAGAAGTTTGCAAGTCATTTGCATGTTCTATGACATAACTAGACATATGCATTACTTTAGACGCACATTATGGTAAATCCTTATGTACAGATGTGTGCACAGTTTTAAGATAAAAATACTGAGAAGAACTGAGTTTAAATAGAAGAAGCCAAACGTAACAAGTAAATGTCCTGGATGATGAGCTAGGTTAATTTTCCACCAAATACTCGTCTAAGCCAGGAGAAATTATATTATGTCAGTCTTGGTTTGTTAAAGTTGTGAAGACGTCGTATGCTGTCGTAAATAAAAAAGATGCCGGTAATCTAGGTTCACAGAGTTTTAATTAAACTGAAAAATAAATAAGTAACTCAGTTGCCAAGGATACACTTTGGAAAGAAAAGGAAATGATCTGTCAAGCTAACAAGACCAAAAACTATGAAAACTTCCATGGAACAAATTTAGAATGTTTTTACCTAATGTGGTCAAAAAATATCTGGTATTTTTAACCCTGGCAAAGAGAGCTTTGAAAGGGAAAACTCCAGATAAGCTTTTTGAATAAATACCTGAAACACTGTGTTAGACAGTAAAAGAGAACCCTCAGAAACAGAATTACCTGTAGGAAAGTCTTGTTCTGTATTTATTGTTTTAAGTGTGAACATTCATATGTGTTTCTTGGTGGATCACTAGAACTGGAATAAATTGTGGGCTTATATTACAGCCTTACCTGAAGTGGGAAGTATAATTCTCTTTTACTATGTAGTTGCCTTCTTGAAAGTTGTGAAATTTTCATAACTTTTATGAATTGTTGCAAATTTGTAAAGAATCATCCAAAAGATGCAAAGACTATTAGAAAGGTGAGTTAGCAAATAGAATATTATCTTGGTTAGAAAGGTAGGCTTCACAATATTCTTACAGGTCAAAAGAGTGGAGGAATAAAGTGAGGAAGGACAAAATCAAAGCTACTTTCACCATTCGTAGTTAAATTTAAAGAAATAGCTATTTGTACTTATCAATAAAAGATCTGGAAAGAAAGCAGAAGTGGAGTGGAAATAAGATTCAGATTAAATGTAAACTTATTATGGCTCAAAAACTGAACCAATGATTTACATTATTTTTCACCAGAAACAATGATGAATGTGAACTAAAACAGGATAATAAAAATGAAGACATGTACACAGAATTCCAGCTGTCGAGATGGAGGTAAAACTGGAATTCAAATTCAGAGAACTGGATAAATCCTTTCCCATATTTTTTTAAATAACTGAAGAATCCCATCCCATGTGTGATAAGAATTTTAAAATCATTTGAAAAGCCCAAAGCAATAAATCATCAGTAAGAACAAACAATGCACCTAAACTTAAGAACGATGGCCACAAAGTGATGCTCAAAATGATGAAGTCTGCTAGTCTGAGTGCAGTAACGTGTGTAACTCTTCTGCCAGGCCTTAACTAGCAGCAGTAAGAGTTAGATCCAGTCACTTAACAGCCAGCTCAAGTCTTTAGACAGAAACCTGAGGAAATTAAATCAAAGTGACTGGATACTCAATGAACTATACTTGCCCATTTGCAAAGAGTGAATCAAATGCTTTACAAAATAGTTGATCTGTCTCTTCTCATTGAAAGAAGAGAAGGAAAAGAAAGAGGAATGGAAAATAGGGTAGTACGTAATGAAACAATGCACAAACTACTCTTCTCAGACTGCCTGCTATCCAGATCAGGTATTTGGCTTACAAGCAAAAATGAAAGGAAGAAGGCATGACAAGGAAATCAAACACTTTTGTAGTTCTATACCCCTTTATTGTCAACCAATAAGATTTTTTTTTTCAGTATGCTTAGGGAAAAAAAAAAAAAGTTAATTCTGTTTAGATTGACTTAATTGTTTGACGGGGAGTTTTTTTTTTTTTTTTTTTTTTTTTTCATTTTGGCTCCAAAAGAGCAGAAAAGTATTGTTTTGTTCCTTTAAATACAGGTCTTTTATCATTAGCACTCAGTGTAGCTTTATTTCAGGCATTCAGAATTGAAAAGCTTTTTTGAAAGATTTATATAAGTGAAAAATTTAACATTATACATAAACTCTTCTGTAAAAGCAGGATTATCACACTGGTGTTTAGTCATGGTCTTAGTCATGAGTATGCATTACTATTTAGAAATTCTTTGCCTAAACTCAACTAATGTTTCCAGCTCATGGAGCCATCATAATTCTGTCATTTCCACCTCCACGGTATTTGAATGCCTGCATATTTTTTATTTGTTTATAACAAAGAACACAAAAATTATATCGTGTCATTGTACTAGTAGCCACATGTTTAATCAACAAAACCAGAAACCTTACGTCTTTCTCCTTTTTCAAAAGACTAAGCATATTTTGTGTTTGTAGAGACCACAAGGAAAGTTTCTATTTAAAAAAGTTTTTTTTCCCAAATGTCATCAGTCTAATGAGATACTTCATTGTCTTCGTTTCACATTTAATTTTGGAATAAAAGACTAAACATGTGCTGTACACAGGCGTTAAGCTTAAAGTCCTCATTAGGCTCGGGTAAATAGTTTTTTAAAAAATGTGTAGCTTTTAAGGCAAGAGTGTGCTAGAAGAGGATGAGTAAGCCAGTCATGAACTTATTTTTAAAGAGCTGTGATAATGCATATATTAGTAATAGGCTGAGGATGATAAAATTATCGTGAAGTGGAATTTATGATTCCTTTTAAAGAAGGTATGACTGTTCAAAATGTAATTGAGTACTTAGCTGAAGCTCTGTTGTACATCAGAATCGCTTTGGTCAGAAAGTATGATCTTTTCTAGATGAAGATGTTGAAATTTGTCAAGAAGAAAATAAAATCTAAGAGCAGAATAGTGAGATTCAGAAGTTATATTCTGTGAATACAGACATGAAGTATCCTAGAAAATACAGATAATCTTAATGAAAGTATTTCAGTATTCCATGGGAATAAAATTCTCTACCAAAAACAGTTTTGGCAGAAACTTTTTAATTAATCTTAATCATAACCTCAAGGACACAATTGTATTCTGTATTACAGAAGCACTTGAAGAGTGTTTGTGCAATTACATGAAAAAAAAAATTATACATGAAATGAACCTGTATTCTATAACTTTGAGAAGTACCTTAAGTGCACAAATATGTATTTTAGGATGTTTAAATAAAAAGGAATACTCTAGCTACTTTTATTTTTCTCTGTGGAAGCTACTTAAAATCAGTGGCCTGCATGCTTTCCAGAATAGGGTTTTATGAAAACATGAATATGAAATCTGTCTATTTGTGAATGCATATTAGGTCTTGTGCTATACATTAAATCAAACCTGGTGAGAATAATTTCCCCTTTAAAAATCTTGAATGTATGGGCAAAGAAATAACTCATATCCAAAATAATTTAATTAAGAAACTTAATAGCTATGTTTCAAGTATTTTTTAAGAAGTATTTTTTTTCATTGAGTTATCTTCTTTAATGAACTGTATTATGCCCAACAGACAGTGCATAAAATTACCAGTATGTATTTAAAAAGCACCCAGTGCTTCACTTAATTTAAATATATCCTGACCCCATATGACTTGTGGCAAACATGATGGGATTTAAGATATAAGTAAGTGGCTTATAGGTACAAAAAACAAGTCAGTTCTTTAGTTATAGTTGTGGTATATCAGAGTATTGGTCTGTTACTGTGTATATACCCAATGCACTTTAGCCTTTAATTCCCTAGGTGGTCCAGCAACATCTAGGGCAGTCACTCATATAGATGAGATATTGGTGTGGCTTGAGGTAATGGATTTCAGAGAGATGATTGGCTGGACTTTCGTAACTGAATATTCGATTGACTGTCACAGGACAATGTGTTCTTACCTTTAGATGGGAATTTTAGACAATTCTGTTAACTCTGTGCAACACATCTACATGCATAAATGCATCCCAAAGTCTCACATAAGTGTTGCAGAAATGGTAAAATTTACGTAAATAAAAATTTTGCAAACAGTCAACAGAAACTGTTTCTTCAGAAATGATCATATAGGACAGCCATTGCATCTAATTAAGCTATTTAAGAGCTCTTTTTATATACATTGTCGATATCAATAGCAGTAGACTGTGCATGTACTAGGATTATCATCTAGGACCATGACCAGGTTTATTAAAAGAACCGAGCAAAACACCACAAGGTCTCTTGCAGCAGGGACTCCCATCTCTACCAGTCAAGAAGTGACCATTGTTGCGGGCTTGGCGGTTTCGCAAGAATATGAGGAGCTGAAGTAGTAAGATTCAAGGTCACCCAGAGAAGAAGAAAACGTTTGTAACAACTTCTAAGCCAGCCCCAACCAGATAAACGTCCAGGAGGCCCAGCAACAGAGCATCGAGAAGAGCGCCAAACAGTTGCAAGCTAGCCATGCGTGGACGCTATAGTCCAACCAATGGGAGATGCGTGCTTAGCGCGTGTCCGCGTGTACGGATATCGGAATTGTATAAAGCTACGTCGCAAACAATAGTAAAGCAAATCAAACCTGCTTCACATTGAAGTGTCGTTCATTCCGTCTCGCGATGGTGGACATCGGCGGACCATCTTTTAGAGGAGATCTGATTCCACATATAAGAATTACCCTATGCCAAGATCCCAATTAATTAGTTCTTCCCATTTTAATGAACACTGTGTCCTGAATGTCTATGCAACAAATATAAACCCCAGATTTGGAAATGGCATATAATCTCTATGCCTGTGAAAAACAGTAGTTTGAGAAGGGTTATTCCAAGAAAACTGCAGTTTAGGATGAGGATGCTGGTCTTCTTGCTGTTTTCAGGTCTGTGTGTCAAGATCTGTGGGCCTGTGGGGGTTTATAAAGCAGCAGAAGGAAGGGAAAATTGTATGTATGGAGTTCACTAAAAGCTGTCATTTGCACTGATTACCTTTCTTTTATTTTTTTTTCGTCCTGATCTACTGTGTCCTTCCTTTATCCTAATTAATCTGTGTTCACCTCCTCAGTTACATGTCCTTTCTTAAGGCTATCTCTCAGAAGTCTTAATTCTTGCTTTTATGGCCTGTAACCTCTCACTTGTACTTCTTGTCATCTCCACCTCATTTTCATGGGAGCAATGAAATTCAAAAGATTTCCTCACACTTTCTTCCCACATTTATCTTCAGTGATAAACGATTGATCATGCTTAGATGACCTAAATTATTAGTAAAGTACAATGCCCTGCAACTAGCATGACATTCAGTCTGAGCTACAAAAAGGCATGATTAACCAGTCATGTATAGTAGCTAATGAGATGATTTGTTTTCATATATGAGGAAGAGAAAGAAGAGAATGAAGTGAGGTAGACTTCTCTCATATTACAAAAAAAAAAAAAAAAAAAAAAAAAAAAAGAAAGAAAGAAAGAAAAAGAAAGAAAGAAAGAAAGAAAGAAAAAAATCAAGAAAATTGACAAAAAACATTAAGGAACTTTTTGCCTTTTCATGACTAATATGAATATGGAGGAGAGATTAATTATTTTCAAAATTTGATGATCATTTAAGCTGTAATGTAGTTATACTCCATGTTAGCACTCTCACACTATTCCTGAAAGAAAGGTTTTGATAAGTAAATCATCTCAAACCAATTGTATTCTCCAATGGTTAATTATAATGATATCTGGTTTTAATCAAACCTCAGGTGTGTGTCACAGACTGACTTAAAAGAGAAGAACCTCTTGTATTAAAAAGGGAATATGTAGCTGGTCGCAGGCAGTGATTCTTCTGCATACTTGGCAATGGTGAGCCCGCATTTGGAGTAAAGTGTCCAGTACAAGAAAGATATAAACAAGGCAACTAGGACATTCAAAGTGCTGGAGACTGAGAGACACAAGAAAGGTTGAAGGCCCTGGACTTGTTTATTCCTGAGAAAAGAACGGGAAGGCAGAGAAAGAAGGTTTAATTTCAGCCTTCACTACCTGAAGGGAGCAATTGCAGAGAAAACAAACCCAAACTCTTCTCAGAAGTACACAGTGAAAGGCACAGAGGCAAAAATCACAATCTGCAGCAAGGGAAATCCCAAACAAATGTAAGGGATAAATGTTCCACTGCAAAAGTGATTAAGCATGGGGACAGGCTGTCCAGAGTGCTTAGAGATCCATGTGCATAGAGATTTTCAAAACTTGCCTTGACATGGTCCCAAGCAATAAGACCCAACTTCGAGGCTAGCCCTGCCCTGAGGCAAGTGTTGAACTAGACTACTTTTAAAGGTATCTCCCAAACAAAATGTTTGCATGATCAAGTAGATGATAGACACAATTTGTACTGAAACTAATAAACTACCTATTTTATCTTTCAATCATGGAAGTAATTGCCCAGTCAAGAGCAGGTGGTTTCCAAAGGCAGTATATGCATCTCTCCAAAGAAGTGAAATGATTAATCTGACTAGCAAAATGTGAATATTTTCTGAATATATTGATGTTAAAGTGAGGCAGGGCAGGCCAGGGTAGCAGTGGGAGTAGTAAGTAAATAAGTTTAAGAAGATGAGGTCCCCTGGAAAACACCCAAAAAAGCTTTGTTCTAAATATATCAAGTAGCAAGAATGCTTCTGTTTAATATAAGACAAGGCACACAATATCAATGAGATGAGCTATCTAGCATATCCCAAAGAAGTGAAGAACATGTATAAGACAGGAAAATCTTCTGGAGATTCACAAAGACAATTTGTGCTCCAGTTATTGTATACATAGTCTTGGGCAAATACATTCCTCACCCGTGTAATCTTATGCAGCTATGTGCTCCTTTATCAAATACGTCTCAAAACATGTGATTAGAAACACTCATGGATGCAGGCTGTTCTTTCTTTAAAGTTCATATGACTAATGCCAGACTACAAAGCTTAAAATACCATTAACTGCTGAAAGCTATGGAAAAAAAAAAACAGGAGGAATGTGGAAGGTGCAACATCAACATAGATGTGATGCTCATATTAGGCACAAGTTGATTTTGGCAGTTGAGGGTTGATATTGAGATCTAACTTGTAACTACAAAAATTATTAATATCTATGTGATTTTTTCCTAAGAATGTCAGAATATTTGTACATCTTTATTAATATTATTTCCATGTTTTTTCTCTAGTTTAATATATCTTAAACTTCACATTTTAAATATATTTGATTTAGGGTTATCATCCTCTACGTTTGATGACACCTTTTTTACCCTATTAAAGTACCATTGATAACTTCTGTAGTTAGATATTGTTGCAGTACAAAAACAAGGTAATGAAAATAGAAAAACATAACAAATTCACATAGAACAGAATATGTAATGGCTCACCAAAGAAAGCAGCTGTATTTTTCTGACTTGACTGCAAACAGATTCATAACTTAATGTATGTGTGTACTTGCATACACATAAACATACATAGAAACACATTTTTATGTGCTTAAATGCAATTGTTAATTTGGGTTTGTCTGCTAGATTTTTTCTGTATGTTCTTTCTTTCATTTTCACTTTTTATTATCTGCCTTTTATAGGAAGACAGTATACTGACAATTGTAGGATGGTCTCGGACTTGTGTGAGATTCTGAGGTGTCAGCTGGAGTCTATGCAGCTGAACTGAGATTTTGTGCTGTATATGCAAGTCCTTTATGAAGCCGTAAATGAAGAGCAGTGGGTGAGAACATGGATTTAGCACTTACCTTATTGATGGCACTTGATAGAATTAGTATATTTAAAGAGAACCCTATTGGTTACACCATATGTTTTGCAATCATTACTAAATAGCAGTTACAAAGCCTAAAGAGGAAAACTTGAAAACTTGAAAAGTTAGTGTTATTTTTCTCAACTTAAAAATTATTAACAAGATTGCAAATATCTAACTGAACCATATATATATATAAGCCAAATCTATGAGAAATAGAATAAACTATCAATACAACCATTATTTTTTATTATTTTGTAAAATATTTGAAATGAATGTTCCAGTTAAGAAATACCAGCATATAAGCAGGTTCATTACTTGACAGAGATGGCAAGCTATTAAACTGATGGAGAAAATGAAGAAATACTAACATTTCTTACTTTCTATGTGAAAAGAAAAAAGCAAGATATCTATGTGAATCATATGGAGATAATGAAGTTGTTCCCATTCCAAAAAAATAATAAAGAACATTTAAAGATACACATAGTCAGCAAACGCCCAGTAACTTTCGTCCTATTCTCATACAAGAATGAGCTAAGGAAATCCTGAGTTATTAATCTTTGAACATGAGAGCAATTCTAGCAGAATGGGAGAGTGTTAATGATATTCCACTATTTAGAAAGAAGAAATGGGGTGACTCAGTCAAAATAAATTATGTGGCATGACAGAAATCTTAGGCAAATAACAAGAAAGGTAATCTAGGACCAGCTTCATATTTATAGTAAAGGTTAAAAAGATAATGAATGAAAAGTAATAATCAATGTGTTTTTATGGGAAATGATTCTTTTCAGACAAACCTGACTTAATGAGACAAGGTTAATGGATAAATGTAATCGTTCATATTAAAAAATATATATTCATGAGGAGTTTGATGTGGTACCATAAGAAAATCAGATAAAATACATTAATTCTCCTATTAAGTGATAGTTAAAACCTGATATTCACCAGCTTAAATTCAAGTACTTTATATAAAGTGTTGACAACACAATGTTTATAGAATTCTGGATACAAAAAAATATTATTTGAGGGAAAAAAAAAGACATAGCAGGGACCAATCCTTGGAATCTAAAGACAGGAAACTTGAGAGGGGGTAAAATACTTTTTTAAAAAAATTTGAATAAAAAGGATGAGTGAAAGTTGGGACATGTCACTAATAGAAGGAATGGTTATCTGAACATTAAAGATTTCAAATCCTTTCCAAAGTAAGGATTGATACACTCAAGTTATGTATTATAAACCATGGTGTCTAGGTGAAGAAATGAAATAATCTGTCATATGCAGGAAACTATCCTGGATGACCAACAATAATTTTTCATCTGGAGCATGAAGAACAGATGAAGAATAAGGCCTCCTGCTCAAATTAATAATTTGAAATTTTGAGAGAGATGTTGGTTTAGATTCATGACAGAATGTAACAGGTGGCATAACAGGCATATGTATGTATGTAGAGAAGGAAGGTGAGTACATCAATATAGGAAGCTTGACTTGGATAAGAAGCACTTGAGGTGGTTATCACAGCTCCCCACTTGCATGGCAATGCTGAAATGAAATTGGCTTTTTCAGACAATAAGCTTTACATCTGATACAGTAACAATAGCAAAAGCATTCTTTTGTTTTGTAGATTCTCAAATACTTGTCACTGTTATCCACTGAAAAAAAGATGAATTAGTATGATGGTATCCTGTTTTGATATTCCTGTATTGATTGAGAAGAGTCAAAAAATAATCTCTTTCAAAAAAAAGCATATCATTTGTTTTTGTATGATAGTGTAATATTCAGGGGTCTTGGCTCTCAGCTAACTCAAAATGCTCAAAATCCACTAATCCTTAATGAGCAATAATCTCTTAACTACTTTAAAATAGAGATGCTTTATATTCATGCAGAAATTCTGCATAAGAAATAATGTCCTGAGCATGTGCTGTTCAACATTAAAGTACCACTGGAATTAGTTTCAATTAAGAAAATTAATCTGAAATGGGTTACAAAGCACTTTAACATAGGAGAAATTTGGTTGTAAATATGCTAAACTGTTCACAACAGTTTTGTTATGTGCAAACATTGAAGATGTATTATGCTACCATTCTTATTTACTATGGATGGTTATTATTATCAGATTGGGAAATTTGTTTTTTCCCCATTTTATATCCCCATAAAGAAAGACATTAAGCTCTTTCTCTTTTCATAAAAGTTACTACAGACTTTTTTTTTTTTTTTCAACAGCAAAGAAAAATCCTTGGTCATTGTTAGTATATTGCATTTAAATGTACATCACAGTATTTATCCACCAATATTTACTTGAGAATTTGTATTATTCCATCAAAATGTCACAGAAGCTTCCTTACCTGCATGTATTTATAAAAATGCTTGGCCAGTAGTAAAGCAAGGACAAATAAATAGCAGATGTCTAACTGTGCTCTACGATCAATAAATTATGCAGATTGGACTTGTCATGGCTTAAACTCTGTAAAGTTTTCCTTGTAGAACAAGAAGCTTCACAGATAATGTCAGAGACGTTGTCCTTGCTGGACTCTGAATCCGCTAGGATCCCAAAAAGGGCATTCTTCATGGAAGTCTGAATAGGGAGAGCTAAATCATTTAGCATACTAATCTGAGAAAAAGAAAAAAACATACATCTATATATATTTCATTGATGTCACAGCTATTGTTGGTTGCTATTGTGCCAGTCCTGTGTATGTATATGTACTTAAGGTATTCCTGGCTAGCCTCTTGGGACCTTTAAGTACCTGTGCAAAGTCTGTGCACCTTTTTGTCTTTGTTGCTGCGTTTTTGAATTGCAGAGAAGGACCTGGGTGTCATGGTGGATAGAAGTTGACCATGAGGCAGCAGTATTTCCTCATGGCCAAGAAGGCCAACGGGATCCTGGGGTGCATTAAGAAGAGCATCTCCAGCAGGTCGAGGGAGGTGATCCTGTCCCTCTACTCAGCCACATCTGGAGTATTGTGTGCAGTTCTAGGCCCCACAGTACAAGACAGATGTGGAGCTGCTGGAGAGAGTCCGGCGCAGGGCTACAAGGATGATCAGGGGCCTGGAACATCTGCCGTACGAGGAGAGGCTGAGAGAGCTGGGCCTGTTCAGCCTGGAGAAGAGAAGGCTGAGAGGGGACCTGATCAGTGTCTATAAGTACCTCAAGGGAGGCAGTGAGGAGGATGGTGCTGGCCTCTTTTCAGTGGTGGCCACTGACAGAACTAGAGGAAACGGCCAGAAACTAAAGCATCTAAAGTTCCACAGGAACTTAAGGAAAAATTTCTTGACAGTGAGGGTGATGGAGCACTGGAACAGGTTGCCAAGAGAGATTGTGGAGTCTCCTCCTCTGGAGATCTTCAAAACCCGCTTGGATGCCACCCTGTGCCACGTGCTCTAGGTGAGCACCTATGATAGGTAATGGAGAATCCCAAATGTTTAACTTCTCTTAATGTGATAATTGGCAAACATGACCTCCATGTATTTCTGTCCACACCTTAGTAACCATATTATTTCTTTGTTTTCTGGGTTTTTTGTTTTGTTTTGTTTTGTTTTGTTTTCTGATTAATTTGATTCCCTTTAGCTGTTAAAACTGGATAATTTGATCTGGAAATGATGTGACACTTCTATTAAGATCTGAATGTTGGTCACATACTGTACAATATTACCTAAAAAATAGACCTGTCTTTCATAGATTTGCAATGCACAATGACAGTGGAGAAATGAAACAGGAAATAAACTTGTTGTATTGCAATGATCATGTAATGAACATAAAACAGCAATGTTATAAAAGTGTTAATAACTGTTTATTAAATATGAATGTTTATGATTTCCATTAAACAAGCCTGTTTCATTTATCACAGTATACTTTGGTGACAATGAAGGCACAACGATGAAGACAATTTATTTCACTTCATTATCTAAACTACTGCGCTTTAATGCCCCTGCTGTTCTAGCTTTTCTAATGTATTCTCTTAAGGATACCATTATGCACCTGCTATTTTACTATTGATTTTAATTTATTATTGGTTTTACATATTTATAAAGCACTGGCAATATTCAAATCCTTTCTTAATTTGTCCCATACATATCCATAGCAACACTACTATTTATATATCCTTGTAAGGACAAAATAGATTATTCTTTACAGATAGTTACTATTACCTTTATCATTATAATTACTCATAAAGTATCAATCACACAAAGCATTTAGATCGCAAAAATGAAACATCAAAGTTCATAAAATGGCCACACACAAAATAATAGTATTTCTGAGGGCATGAGGTCTATTACGGATCAGAAAAAGCAATCAACAGGAATGTAAGAAAGTGTACGATAAAATGCTATTTCTTCTAGACCTTTTATATTATTTTATTCTCCTTTTTTGTTTTCCAGCTACAACATCACTCTACTGCTTCCTGATAAATTGATGTATCATTTACAGTAACTATTTGCATTATCTTAAGAATAAACAATCCACCTCACCATTTTCGGTGTTTTGTATAATGACACTCATGAAATAAATGTTTGGGCTTTGTTTTATTTGTTGTATTTTTTTCCCACAGATAGTTGCTCCCTGTGGATCAAAAACGAATGGGCAAACTAAAATGGATATTTAACTTGACATATTATCATAATAAAAGTTGAACAGAACATTTTTCCTTTTCATCCCCTGGAAACTTTGGAGTTCCTGATAAATAAAAATAAATAAATTAATGAAACAAAACTATTGTTGAAAATGTGGATGATGTTACCACACATATCTATATATTGTCTTATAGGCGTTGTAGTACTAATGCTTCATGATTCTTTTTATAATTATGTCAAGTAAAATATCAAAAGTCAAAACCTTATTTGGATGTATTTGTGCTCAGGTGAAAGATTTTAATCTTAAGTGCAGTTAACATATTCTGTTCAAAAATTATAATTTTCTAGCAGATACAGGAATCTTTGTTAAAACAAAATTAAATTAATAAAAGTTCAATTTAAGACTTATAAGCAATTGAAAGATAGAATGTTTATTAGCCTTAATCATGGGTAGAGCTTGTCATACTGATGCTTTTCTTAGCAAGGGAATGGTTAAATTGCAAGTCACGAGTACACTTAACAATTAAGCATTTGAAATTAGAAATAGATTGTGTGCTGGTAGGCAAAGTTTTTATAATAATGGCACAGTCTCATGCTGCTTAATAGGATTACCTGAGGTATCGTTCTTCAAGAAAATGCAAATGTCCACACAACACCCTGCAAGGAATACATTGTGTGGTCTTTTGTTTAGAGAAAAGGTAACAGCTGAGAGATGGGCTGCAGGGACCATTTAATATCAGGATGCTTTGGCCAGAGAGAAGGAGAAGAAAGACTTGGAGGATAAATACTGCAGATCTGAAGATAAAGGGTGGAGAGGAAATGGGAGCTCAGATGGTAAAGGATGAGGAGTCTGGGGCGGACACTGCAGGCAGAAGAGGAATGAGGCTTAGACAGTGGGTAGGGCTGGAAAGAGGAGAGGAAAACTCCTCTCCTTCATAGCTCATTTGGTCACAAACATAGGCAGCAGCAACGGTGGTGATCATCAGCCAACAGTTATGGGATTTATTTCCAGGCAGAAAGAAGTGTAGCTGAACCTTCTGCTGTTCTGTGCATTTACTGCAAAGTATCTCTTCTGAATCTTGCACAGCCTATGACCTGCACTGCAAAGCCTTAAAATGACCATGTTAGCTTCTTCAGAATTAGGTGTTTTTCTCTTTTTTAACAACAGAAATGTTAGTTCATCAACAAATTTTCCCTCTTTATGACTTATAAGTGACTATATATGATAAATGTATATATTTTGCATAAGCATTCAGCACCTGAGTAATGGAACTTTTTCATCAGGGTGCATATATGCATATATAATATGCAGGTATATGTTCTTATATAGGTATATCTATATACCTTTTCACCTGCCAATAAAATGTAGAAGTATATTGTTTTTCCAATACTAGGCATGCAATGTTATTTAAAGTAGGAACTTATATAAAATCTTTTCAGCTCAAAAGATGAATCTTTTAGTTAAATGTAATGTCTAAAATGTAAGTTTTTGTTTCATTTTGTTTTGTTTTTCCAGAATAATTTATGTTCATCCAGTTTTCATGTGGGAGCTTTATTTTTTCTGTAGGATTTTATTTTTTATTGCACGTGCACATGTACATTCCACATTTCCTAGCATCATTCAGAAGTGGAACCACTGAAATACAACAGTAAATAATGTTCTTTGTCCTTTATAAAACAAAGCCTAGAAAGTACTACAGAACCAGCAGTTTATCAGTTTGATTTATAATATATGAGCTTCATTAAACGTTCAACTTTCTCTATAGTTTGTCATTTCTGTGAAGAAAAGTGGAGGTAGTTGCAAAGGAAGTTGAACTGATCTATGACCACTAACTTTATACTCTCTTTTTGCCAGTAAATAATTTGACTTTTTAGGTTTCCTTAAAGTTGATTTTATATATATACATTTAATTCATCCTACCCTGTAAAATCGAAATGACGGAGCAGTTTTCCAGAGACAGCAATGGAAGTCTTAATTTTGTTGGAATAGGTGGATGTCTGCCTACTGTTTTCAAACTATGACAGAGAAATCTGAGGGAAATTTCCTGAACTGCTAAATACAGTAAGTGTGATAGGTAGGTCACCTTTCAACTGAGCCAGTGCATTAATAGGCTAATTTCCCATCACATACAGATAGTTGTGAATGGAAAAAGAAAATTAGTTCTCTAACTGTTCTTACAAAGAATAGATAGTTGTCAAATCTTTTAACATATAGATGAACTTTCTAGTTACATGTCTTTAAAGAATTTTATAAAGACAGTTAAGTTATGTTTTCCCTATTTCATGCATACTGAAACTCTCTATTTTGTCTAAAGCATTTTCTTCATGGATTGTTTTGAGATTCTTTTTTTGTCCAAAGGATTATTCGAAGACCAAATTAAAGATAGCATACAACTTTCCTTTCTGCAGATTCTTTGACAGATGTTTTAGACTGCTTCTAAATTTCTGTAAAAGAGAAATTCAGAATAAAACATCAGTCTGAATTTCCTGTTCCTACAGAACAAAATCCTTGAAGTATCAGAAATTCAGAACAATATTCGCCTAACTTCGGGCTCATAGATTTACTATAGGGCTGTCTTGAGTACAAGACACTGTCAAAAAATATATATTTTCTTCTTTTAGAGGGCAAGTATGACAGAGAGAATGAACAGAAGGAATTTTCACCAATGGAATGGAAACAGTGAAGCTATGAACAATAATCAGTATGATTTCAAACAGAATAAATCATCTCAGATAAATTTAATCAATTTTGTGATTGAAATTTCAAAACTAGTGTTTGAAGGAAATACTACAGATGTAATAGTCTGAATTTATTGAAAAATTTGATAATATCTATCAAAATTTTCTTTGAAAAAATCAATTCAGGTTTGCCTGGATATAGCAGCTGTTCTAATATCCTCTATGCTTCAGCAAATCTGAAGTAATGCCAGCAAGTTGAGCTTCGGCATTCTAGTACAACACAAAGCTTTAGGTCACATAATCAAAAAAAAGTTTCGTGCTGAATGCTCCTGACCAGAAGTGGGACATAATAAAAACAGTAATCTTTCCTACCTCTTTGAGCTTTATAGATCTAATAGCACTGAGACACAGATAACCTCTTAGTTTACTTTGATAAGTTTGATTAGGTGCATCTTCCCTACAGGAAAAGGCTGAGAAACCTGGGGTTGTTTAGTCCAGAGTACAGAAAACTGAGAGGGATCTTATCAATGTATATAAATACCTTAAGGGAGGGTGTCATGAGAATGGGGCCAGTGTCTTTACAGCAGTATCCAGAGACAGGACAAGAAGTCATGGGCACAAAAGGAAGCTTCATCTGATCATGAGCAAAAATTTCTTGACTGTGAGGGTGACAGAGCACCCTCTGGAAGCAGGTTGCCCAGAGAGGTTGTGGAGTGTCCTTCTCCAGAGATATTCCAAACCTCCCTGGATGTGATCCTGTGCGATGTGCCTCTGCAGGGAGTTTTGAACAGATGATCTCCAAAGGTCCCTCCCAGTCTCAATTTTTCTGTGATTCTGTGATAAATTGTTATTACTGTCATAGCACACTAATCTTTTGCATTCTATGTAAACATTACACAGACCTGTGAAAGGTCCTGGTGGAGTGAGAGTAGATAGAGGTTAAAAATATAAACTAATACAGGATAAACTAATTAGCTACCTTGGAAAAGTGTGTGGCACATTTCAGAAAACCGAAAAGAGAGAAAACTCCATTTAAAGGAAATGTATTGGTAAAAAAAAAATCTTGGAAAGAATAGTCTCGAGTAAACTCCTGGAAAAGAAGAAGAAAAACCCAGAATATTATTATTGTATGGAAAATTCAATAAATTACTTTTTTTAAAAAATAGGCTTGAAGAGGAGGAGTATTCTTGGAGTCTTATTTATGTACCATTTTTCTTCGTGCCCTTGTGGAAAGGATGACCAAAGACGTGTTGGTCTGTATGAGCAAGACTGCAGACCGCAAGTTGAGAAAGTTAAATCATTCCCCTCTATTTCAGCTCTTGTGAAATCACATGTGCAGAGAACTGTCCATTTTGAGTCTCCCTGGAACAAAAGCTATTTGTTTACCAGAACAAGAGGGACAACCAGAAGGATGAGATGGAGCTGAGAGGAGATTGTAGTGCTGTCTAGAACTATGCAATGGCAGAGTATAAAGAAGAAGGAACCAGACTCCTCTCAGAGGTGTAGAATGGAAGCATGGCAAGTAGAGAAATTTTGATTAGATATAAACAAAAACTCTTTCCCCATGAGGATACTCAAATTCTGGAACAGGTTGCCCAGAGAGGATGTGGTATCTCCATCCTTGGGGATATTAAAAATATGGTTGAACAAAACCCTGAAAAAAAAAATGATCTAATTTTGAGAATAGTTGAGGGTGTCAGACTAGGAAATTCTGGAGATTCCTACCAACCTACATATAATTTAGATATTCTCCTAAAATTCATTAATAAAAAGTATTCTCTAAATGTTCTCTGATGAATGAAGTTTCATCAGGGTAGTAGACAGTTCTGCTTCTGTGTTAGCCTTTCATCACAGAAGGGAGTAGCAGTTATCCCTTCTACTTTACCAAATCATACCTATCAATCAAATTTAGGCCATTATACTTTATTTTTATTCATCCTTTATTTCTATTTTATCCCATTATATTTTATTTAACTAAAAATATGTCGTCTGTTTTAAATTTTATTTACAAAGTACAATTAGGCACTGATTTTTTTTTAATTGCCAGTTTGTCTTTACAATTGTTCACAGCTGTGAGATAGTTCTCTTTTCTAGTCAATCTTTCTCCATATTTACTGTAGAATATTTACTTAGTAGTAGTATCCTCTTTTGCATGTGTTACTCTTTCTGGTTAACTTGAAGACTTTCTCTAAATTTCCCATAGTTTCAGGCTTCCTTCACGTGGAAATTCTTGAATTTTTAAGTGCTGTTAACTTTTCCCTCTCCTCAGGCCAGTGAATATTTCCTCTTTTAAATCATGGAACTTTGATATCCCTACTCTAATTTAGATTAAACAGACTAATTTACTTAATCTAAAATTATATTCTGTTACTGCATATTCTACGGTGTTCTTGTCACTTGCCAAAATTAAGCCAAATAACATCAGGACTCATTACCTACAGGACAAACAGAGAGAATATCTGGACTCTGGTTTTACTAATAACTTTTGTATCCTAAGCTGAATATATGCAAGGTTAAAGTTTTAGATAATGTCACAGTAGCCGGAAGCATTCTCTCTTAATCATATTAAAAGAGCACTCTAGTAGCCCGAAGACACCTGGGAATCAATAGCAGAATCTTAGTGCATCTCCAGAGGAATATTTTTATGACTTTTTTTCCTTTTTTAAAAAAAACATACTTTTTCAGGTAACTCTGTAAAACTAACATACATTTTCCTTTTCCTTTACCTGATGAAAATTATTAACATTCAAGAGTAGCTAAACATCTTTGCCTTCACTTCCATCTTTCATAATCGGCCCCTTTTATTCTGTTGCCTGCTCCCATTACTGATGGATGTTTTGCCAATTTTCTGGTATTTATACAAGCATCAATTTGATGAGTTTTCCCCTTGCCTTAAGATGTAAGTATCTCCATTGCATATCCTTAATCTTATATTATCTCTCATATGCAGTCATTTCATTAACTATCTCACCTGCTTATTGAAAACTATTTAAGATCAGGACTGTGCTTTCTCTTTATGTAGATACTAAATGTACATGTGTATACACACACATACCTATATAGGGAGGAAATAAAGATACATGCTGAGTCTCTCCCGACTTTGCATTTTATACATCAATACATAAAATTTAAATTCTACACTATTTTCTGCATATACTGACATACGCAGAAAAAAATGCACAAGAAAGTGTCCATTTGAGAGGATGATGGCTTTGTCATGATTTCATGACATGAGTCATGATTTCACTTCCCTGTCACTACCCTGCTTTACTTCATTTTCTCACTTTCACATCATAAAGATTTGCTGTCAGAGAATGAAATCTCTCTTGAATCCTTTCAGGCAGTTGAAACAATAATCCTGCACAAATAAACATAAATACGTTTCTAGATCTTCTACAGCAATATTTAATTATCACTGTGAATAAATATATTCTCAGTTAAAGAACAACCATCATGTTCAGAAACGACAAGCATAACTTTGTTCTCACTTTCTGTCTTAAAGTTATCTGATAACTTTAATACATATGATGCTAATACTTCTGAGCCTTCAAAATCACATGTTTCTCTCTAATGACTACAAAAATAAACAAACAACAAAAAAATATATCTAGGAGTCTGTAGCAGTTGTTGCACCTACATCCTGGTATTTTGAGCCTGAAATTGGCTCAGCTTGTGCCAATAGACGCTTTGAAATTGATGTGCCTTGTCTAGGATCTGGACTTCAAAGTAAAACCGGTGTCATGAAAAGCCTCGCTGCTTCAGATCACGTAAACTTTTAAACTACGTTCTGAATGAAAAAAAAAAAAAAGAAGTGTTTTATTTTTGAACTCAGTTTCCTCTTTGAAGTCTGGCTTCAATCCAATTTTAAGAATCTGTCAGCAAAGTCAGCATGGTTTGAGCTAAAGGCTTGATTTCTGCAGGCTATTCTGTCCTCAGCTCAACCCACAGGGACTCATGTGGACGTGGCTCCCGTATGGATGCTAGAGCTGCTGTTCCTCTTCCTCTGCAGCAACAAATTCAGGAAAGTGAGGCTCTTTATAAAGAGAGAGAGATAAATACATACATATGTGCACAGACACACACATACATATATATATATGGAGTAGTAAACATCAAACATAATTTAGAAATATCAAAGTTTCATTCTGAACTGGTTTTTGCTTTATCTTTGCCCCATATGCTATATAACTAATATTCCCCTTATGAGCTGCAACTCATTTGCTTTACTTCTCTTTTGCAAGTCACACTTTCCCATATGGTTGATGGTGCTGGTTCAGCCAGAGCAATCAGCTCACAGAGGAGGAGCAAGGTCTGACGCAGGACAGATGATAGCCCCACAGAAGCCCTGGAACAGCTCAAGAGCATTTATCAATGTTGAGTGGAACAGGAATGAGACCCTTTCTCTTCAGCTGCAAAAGAAAATGTTCTGTGTTGGACAGAACAAATAGGAAACTGAATTGGGCAAAGCAAATAGGAAACAATCCTTTTCTTCCTTTCAGAGAAAGAAGAAAAGGAATGAAATAAAGAAATGAAGGAGAGGAGAGGAGAGGAGAGGAGAGGAGAGGAGAGGAGAGGAGAGGAGAGGAGAGGAGAGGAGAGGAGAGAAAAAAGATTTCTAAGGAAACATTTCTATTGTAAAAAATGAATTTTCCACATTTTTTTCTAAAAAAAGTGAAAAACAAAAGCAGATATTAGCAGCATGAAGATGTAGGAATATGCAGAGCTTCTTGATAATGTTCAAAGAAGAAAAGAAAAGCAAAAACTTTTTTTCTGACCATTTTTAGTAGTACAAGGGTAAATTTGGAGAGGCATATTGGAGCAATAAGTGCTCTGATTCAGCACTGGATCACCAGGTATATTATCTCATCTAATAGCTTAGTGTGAGTAGTGGTGTTTTGTATTTCTGTGAGGGAAGATCCTCCATTGAATATCACAGAGCAGAACGTGTCAGCATGTTTTTTTTACTCTCTATACTGCAGTATTCATATCTACCTTCCTTTTTTTCTAAAAGCTTTCATCCTTACTTTTATTTAAAAAGTAGGGAAAATATTTTCCTCAATAATAAAAAAGCAGAAAAAAAATCTCAGATATGTTAATATATTCTACAAAAATATTTTTTCTGCTATTTTGACTATTTTGAGTTTTTTTTTTTTTTCTTTTCTATTCTCTGTCTGGCTTTGCAAGTGTCATGCCAAAATCCAAAATATTTCTGGGTTTTGCCTATATATTTTATGGATGAGAGCTTTTCAAGTCATCTAAATGTCTCATCAATTGAATCTACCTGCATCTTAATAATGTCTAACTGTAGGTTTCCCTTAGCATGTGGTTGTCCTAGCACACCTAAGTTTAGGTTTCGTGTGCCTGCTTTGGGATCATCTCCCGGTTAAAACTTTGCTCCAAGTAGATTTAAGAATCTGGCTGCCCAAACTGCATGTAAATACCGTGTAAGGAAGCAGCAACAAAAGGATCTGAACCAGGTAGAAAATTTAGGCATCCGTGATGATGTTTAGGGGACTGACTCTGGAGCCCCAGCACTTCCCCTTGGTTCTGTCTGGAATTAATGACAAGAAGCTTAACTTCAACTCTCTAGTGTGCCCTCTGGAAATCTGTGCCTCTGTATTGGTGGCAGATGTGGTTTGTTAAATTTGAGCAAAGTATTCTAGGTACCTCAGTTAGAAACAAGTTTCTGTTTTTCCTTTTCAGAAGCTTTGAGTTTTGTATAAATCTGGTCTTTTCTTTTTTTTCCTTTTTTTTTTTCCTGCAGAAATTAAAGGAAAAAGTATGTTAGCAAAGCTGCATAGGCAGTCATCAGCTAATAATAATTCTTACATGTCTTGGAATTGTTATCGAGCTTAATATATGTTATTAAATTGAAACATTCTATAAGGTCGAAAAGTAGCACTGTTAATAATACATGTACCAATCTTGTCAAAAAAAAAAATCCCACAAATCCTTTGTATTTTTGATGAATGTTGTGCACTACTTATGCACTTATGTTTTTTTTCCTACAACACTTAACATGTTCTGGGAGCTTCTGTGAAATAAAAGGGTTAAAAAATGGCTTTTCAGGATCTGCAATGCAACAAGCATGCAGAGTTAAAGAAGTCAGTAAAGTACTTTTTTTTTGTAGAATTCAACCTATTTCCCTCTTTGTAGCATGGTAGAAGCATATTTTTATTGTGTAGTTGAACATAGACAAAATTAAAGTGGGAGAAGGGACAAAGCAACCAACAGAAATGTACTCTTAGGTAAACAAAATAGTGGTAATTACTTACCCAGTTTATATTTTGTCATGCAAATTGATTCACAAGAACGAATGATTATATCTATGCTCAAGTCTGGCTCCATGAAAAAGAAACTTGTGTGGTTAGTGTGTTTATACCACAGTACATCTTTTAGAAAGCTATTTGCCAGGTGCAGTGTGACTCTACTGCACATCTACCTGAGGTAACGATGCGTCTACATTTAGCTGTAAAGTGGTGGGAGGGAAACTAGCTATCCTAAAGTAGGTCCTACTTACTATTCTCATTCTACACTCTTTCTTCTAAATTGCCTCAAAACAAGCAATCCTGAAATCTTGCAGAAGGTGAGTCAGTCTCTCTTAATTGGGTGCCTAAACTCATCGTGCTGGATATGAAGCGAAGTCTGTATCTGTGTCATGAAGGAAATAGAATATGGCAAGATTTTTAAAAAAAGAACCACTTTGCTATCTTATGCATTAAATTGAAGCATAAATGGGATGATTCAGTACTACAGTTCTCACCGTGTTCTGATGTTTTCTGTAAGCCTCAAAAGAGTTAATTCAACAAAACATTTTTATATGCAGTTATATAATATAACTGGGCTCATAGGGTATGAAATTATTATGTGACAATAAGTGAGCCCTATAGCTGCCAAAAATGGGATATGGGAGGATACATTTTTGAACTCCCTATTCTCCACAAATTGTAATATTTTCCACCTCTTAATGGCCCATAAGGGTAATGAGAGCACATGTTAGGCTTTTAAAAGCCATTCATCAGCTTCCATTGAATTCAGTGGGAGTTGGACTTTTAAATACCTCTAAAACTTCTGTAGCATATACAAACACTTTTTGCACTTATGGGATTGTTATTAAAAAAAAAAGTCAAAAGAAAGACTATGAGGAATGAAGATTTTGACCCTATTTCAGTAAGCTCTAAAGTTATTTGCAAGTCTCTAAACATGTTACCAATCATAAGCCTTTACTAGGGCTGTTGGTGAAGTTTAAAGTTAGCTATGTATTTAACATCGTGCTAAATCAGGATTTCTTTTCTAATTCTATATATGTAAATAGGTCAGTTCTGAGTACATTTGCTGATACTATGCTATATTAATATAATATTTTCATAATTAACTATACAAGCACATCATCAGAACATATGTCCTTTGCACGAGTGAAAACAGATCAGTGAGAATCTTCTGCAATGAATGTATTTTTTTTTTTTTAAGCCAGGAGGGGAATTTAAGAATGAAGGCTTTGTGGTCCTTTAATAATTTCACACGATTTCAATATGTTTTCAGCTGGATGTCTTCTGCGTTAGAATTTAGAAACATAAGTCAGTGAAAGGAAAATGCCAGGAAACAGTTCTTAAGCCTGTCATGTTCTGGTAGGCTTGAATTTTCAGTGTGTCTGTTCTCAGTGCCTTACCTTAGAAGGAGAACAATGAGATAGTCAGAAAATAAAAATGCTAATGGGCAAATTTAACCTGTGGAGACACACTTGGACTGAATGTGGTCCAATAATCTCTATGCTCTTATCTTCACACATTTTTTGCCAATGCTTAGTGGAAGCTCGTTTGTATTTTGTATAGTGTTAGTCTTTCAGTTCTGAGGATACTAGCAAAGGAAAAGAGGGATGATATAGCTGAAGAATATGATCATTAAACATCCACATGATTCGAGCCTATCTTGTTTTTACTTAAGTTAAGAGCAAAGCACTCTCTATATCATGCAGCTACTGTAATATAAGAATTTGCCAGAAAGCTCCACTGAAAAAAAAAAATCTCTAAGAATTTTTGTAACTAACAGTAAAGGGTATCTCAATGTCTATTTCAAAGCTGATTTGATGAATACAGAAAAGGTCAAACTAAAAATAACTAGCCTGAATCAGTTATAAGTGTAGTAACATATGCCTCATTTAATAATGAACTCTAAATTTGCTCTGCAGTTTAAGTAGTATCATGAATGCTAATTCTGACAGTAAAGGGTTATGAACTACCTGTCTGCTCAAGTCTGGCACAAGGTCAGGCAGTTATAGAACTAATGAAAACCCTGATGTACCAAAAGATGGATGATTGACATGAGTGTGCTGGCTGAAGAAAATGCTGAGGAACTCTGGTGCATTTGAAATGATAGTGTCCTGAAACACAATTTATAACACTCTATTTGTTTATCATATCCCAAGTGCTTATTGCTTACATCAACAATGCTATAACTCAGGGTACATCATATTAAACTTCTACATGTCAATCATCAGGGGGATTTTGCTGGTATGGTTTAGTATGACCAACCTAAAACTATAATATTCTGAATACGTGTTATGCTTAGAAACATTTTCTTTTGTATATAACTCCGCATCCTGAAAGGAGAAAACCCGCTATGGTTAAATCTTCATGAGCAAAGGAAATCAGAAAGCAGTAAAATATATTTTTTAATAACATTAAGGTTGATACATTTTTAAAATGTATGAAAACATGTATTTTTTCCTTTGTTCCTTTCATCTTCTACTGTGAACTTTGCTTCCATATCTTCATGTATTATATGATTAACTCTCAGCCATTTATTTCCCTTCTAGAACAAACTTCAATACTATGACTATTTTTATTTACTTCTCAGTTTTATATAATCAATAAGATGTTTGTAGAAGGTTGAGATACTGGCCACATAGACCAGTTTTAATGTTGCAATCCTACTTTTCTCAATTCATAACATAAATATTATGAAATTACAGAGTGTAGCAGTGAAGAGGAATGTGTTGCGGTCTGGATTACATGTTTTACACTTCACTATTTTGCCCTTTACAACATTTCTTGCATCTCCTTTTCCTGGAAATTTTGGTAGTAAGAAAGAGCCTTGTATTTCATAGAAAATAAGCACCACATCTTCAGAGCTGGACTATAGAACCCTTTATTTCTATGATTCTAGGAAGCCTAATGTCAAATTTGTTGGAGATTTTGGTCTATGATAAACCAACTATGTGACATTTTAAAACTTGCTAAAGATATAACTGGGGTCTAAGAAATAAAAACAGAAGAGAATAAGTACAGTACATTTTCACATGAGGGTGTGAAATAAAGTTCATGTTGTTTGCATGTAGTCACAATGACTGAACCAGAAGGCAAACAACATTCATTACCATTTCAGCACACTCAAGGATCGAGATATGTATAAAGCTGCTGCACACAGCAAATTTTCACAGGGATTCAAGGCAAAGTCATTTAGCACAGATGTTTCTGTAATTGTGATGCCCTCAGAAAATTCAGTGTTCAGTGGTCCTTGAACACACATTTCCTGGCTATATGGTATGTGTTGTGTAATTAATAAAAAAAAATGGAAGAAGCCTTGGCTGAAAAAAATAAATCTGCTTAAAGGTTATGGAGGAGGGAGGAGGACAATGATATTTTTTCTATGGTTGATGTGTTGTTCATATGATTTCTTCTCCTTGTTCTCCTCTAGGTTTGTTCACTTCCTCTCTCTCTCACTCAATCTCTCTCTCTTTTTTTTTTTTTTTTCTTTTTTTCTTCTTTTTGTTTTCCTCCCCTCCCCTTGATAGGGATGACACATATCGTGTCTTTGCTGCTGAGGAATGGAAGCCCTATGATCAGCCATGTTGGAGTTCTCTTTTTATCTGTCATTCAGTAAAATGAAGAATGCATCATGTCTGTTTCAAAACAACAGGGACTGCTTAGCTATTGTTTAGATTTTCATAGCACTCTAAAGGATTGAGTTTGTTTACCATTAAAATCATATACTTTGACTAATTTTTCTTTGAATCACAACCAATGGATTGTGAAGGAGTGAGGAACACACGGGATCTTCTTAGAAGGGAAGGAAGAGAAAAAGGTAGAAAAAGTGAGACCCCATGAAAAACACAGTCCACAGAGATATTAATATTGGAAAAGAATATGTAAAGTGGAAACATATAGAATGGGGAAAATGGAATATGAAGAAAGCATGGGAATAAAATGGGATTGTGAGACAAAATATTAAGTTTAGAGCAGTGAGATTGTTACAGCGGACTGTGGCAAAACTTCTTGGAATATGTACCCACTACAATCAAGTAAAACAAGCAAATGCAAGCCACTGTATTATCAAATATTAGAAGAAGGAAGATTATGTCAACAGAAGCTGCATATTAATTCTGTTCGAGATCTCATCTCAACATTATGTCCTAACCTCCTCATTCTGGCTGTGCCTCCAAGCATAGAAGTGAGCTCCTCTGTCATTTAGAAATAGCACTGATCTCATTCTCTGCAGCAATAACAGAGGCTATATGTCATCAAATCCAGCCTCTTACTCAAAAAAAAAAAAAACCCACCAAAATACTGTTCTTTTCTGTTCTTTCCTTATCTGCCAAATGGTATTTCCTTGAGGATGCACCACAGTCTTCAGTCATATACAAACATGATATAGAAAAGATATACAGAAAAGAGAGCTCCTTAAACCTTCCTATTCTTTTTCTTTATAAACAATAACAATATCAGTAAAAACAGTGACACTGAATGTAGAAAATTAGAGATCATTTTTTATTTTGCTTTTCCAGATCTGAACCTTCCATATCACTGAGAAGAGCAAGTTTCACATTTAATTTCCAAAAAAGCTTGCACTAAATTTATTTATTGATAAAGATATATAAAGGGAGGCAGTTCCTTCTTCATCACAAGGCAGTGTGGCTTGTCGCTAGGTTACAGAATGACATACACAAGAGATGCTATCTCAGAAACCAATTATTGTATAATCACTACATGTGAAGTGGAACTACTTCAACAGTAGAGGTTGAGATAGACTTAGTGCAAATGTTCCATAGCTTGATGTTCCACTGGGGGACATGCAGATTTTACCCAACAACTCAAGATACCCACTACTAGATAAAAGATATAGGATTCCTCTCCCTTCCTCAGCCTTTCACTTCTGAGGCAAGTATCACAGTCTAAAAACAAGATTTGAGTTATGAATCCCACTCAGGATGTCCCAGGAATGAAGATTTTGTCTGTCTGTCTACCTAATCTTAACTATATTTGGCACACAGAAGTAGCTTTTATAGAGTCAGTAAAGAGCTTTCCCTCACATTCATGATGTTCTCAGATGGTACTATAAAGTAGAAATATTTCTGGAAGATAGGATGTGTAGTTTCAATTCCTCTGAATCAAAATAGAAATTTAGGGCAACAGCCTCTTATAGTCTGTGTGAATGTTCCTTCAACTATAGTATACCATGAACTGCAGTATGAAGCAAGTTGCACAAATAGTTACTTTAAAGGGACTGACCTCTGTTCTGTTTTTGAAAGAGAAAGTTTCGTTACTTCCTTCAGGAAAGAGTTCATGGTTGCAAGGTGTAAGTAGAAATAATATATATATTTTATATATATATATATTTCTTCAGCACTGCCCATCACTTACCTTAAAGTGTAAAGCATCCACTGAGTATTCTGTTCTTCAACACATGCCCTTCCCACAGCATAAAGGGCTTTTGTAAAGGATGTTCTATTAAAAGATCCTACTTGCCAAACTCAGGGAACTGTCAGGACTAGATTCTTGAAAGTGTGATGTTCTGCTCATGGAATCTACAGTTACTCAGAAGTCTTTTCAAAAGCTCTTCTCACTCTTTCTTTGAGTGCTTTGGGCCTACAATGGTGGAAGGTAAAGGACCACGTTCTGCAGTCTGCAGTAATTTCAGGCGAACATAAACCCATTGGTTTGGATGAAGTTTCACAGGTGCTTGGCTGTTGTAGCTGAAAAGATAATCAGGCCAGTATCATCAGGGGTTGAATGACTAAGCTGAGCTCAGTCTGACTTACCAGATGGGCGAAGTGACCTGATTATCTGCATGCAGTAGTAAGAGAGGTCAGACAGTTCACTCTCACTTCTACTGTGATATATGGTGTGTCAGAATGGCTTGTGACAGCTCCTACTGACTCAGAAATGACTCCTGCTGACTGAGAAATGCTTATGACAGCTCCTACTGACCCAGCCAGAGGGAGATATCCCTTTAACTCTACTGGGCTGGTTGGTACCTACAAAATGCAAGACATCCAGGTCAAGACTCAGATACTTTATTAGTAGCTTGTTCTCAGAAAAGCAAATCATGTGCTCCCTCCTCTTCCAAGTACTTACTTAATTCAAGTTGGAGTACAGCAGCTTGGCTAATGTGCTTATTAATGATGTATTGCTATGATGTATTTTAACTGATGAATCTTATTTTTGCTTTCTTTCTTGTTCAGCTTTTATTGCTTGTAATTCTTTTTATTCATATGAAATACACACACACATATATATGCACATACACACCATATATTTTTATATATTGCTGAAAAAATCATGAAAATCAGTGATAAAAGAAATTACTCTAACCATGGGTATATTTAAAATACGTCTATGTACAACAAAACCTAACTTGTTTAACCAGGACACTACAGTACTATATTTTGACAAGATGCTGTGGTTCTGTTCTGTCTCAAAGGATGTTGGGTCTCTTCATCATCACCCTTTGCAAAAACCTCTGCATAGAGAGAAATAGCTCTAACAAAAAGTTCAAGGTGTTATGCCACAGCTGCCTTGGAGACAGCTGAGAGTGAATGATGTGCTGAAATACAAAGCTGCAGGGTGAGATCAATATTTCTGCCTTTTAATCTTGTCTCCTCACCTTTTCCGCTTGCATGCTTTTAAAATTTGTTGCTCATGATGCTGACCAGTAATAATCACCATATTTATATTGGAATTCATCTCCTTTACATCTGTTGGCATATGGCTTTCAAGATGCTCCATCCTTTTTTGTCAAGAATGTAAAACTTCAGGGTCAAGCAAGTGCAATTATTTGTGTTTTACATCTGCAGAGTTCATTTATGTATATGGAAACAAAGGCCCTAATGAGTTTCGGTGAATCATATAATAAAGATCTCTCCTGACTTATGCAAATTTCTCACATAAGTTTGATCAAAATCACGAAGAAAAAAAAGCCTAAAGTATAAAACAAAGTCTTGCGTTGGTGAAATGTACTTGATCTTTGTGTGTTTCTGTCTGTTAGTAATTCCTTATAGTGCTCCATTTTAATAATTTGCATTGACTCCTCAAAGTTCACCCTCTGAAAAGTTTGTAGTTGAATAGACATTATTATTTAAAGATTGGAATCACCTTTCTGATTGAATGTCTTGCAAGAATGAGCTGTTCAAGCAAAATATCATCTATTTGCTTAGCCCTCGTTGTTGCAAACAGTTGATTATGCAAATGCATATTCATCCTATCGAGATTGCTGAAGCATAAAAGAGCCAACGTGGAGGCCTGCCCGTAGCAGAAACTGAACCTTGTGTCAGCACCTAAAATATTTTAGCATACTTGTATTTCATATTCATCTCGGATACTGTTAGCTGGTCATCAGACTATGGCTGTTTTTTTATTTCTACCCCAGTCAGAAACAGGAAGTAAAATAATTTATTTTAAATCAATATCCTACCTTCTGCATATGAGTCTTCATCTCATCTGGTCATATGAATTGTGGCCTATCAGCCCCTGCTTCTTTTTCTAAACCATAAAGGAAGCTCACAATTTCTAGCACAGGTGGAACCATCACAAATAGCATCATCTTCTTGTTTTCACAAAAGTCTGACAAAATTTCTGCTCACATTTTCGAAGATATTCAGGTACCTGAGTTCAGCAGAAAACACTCTTAAAAATTGTCCTTTAAACTTGGTTTTTATGAATCATATCTGTATAGAAGTTTACAAACAGACCATCACTGTATTTCAGCTGAAGAACTACAGAAGCTGATAAAATTGGAATGTTTCATCTGCCAGGGGTATCTGTAACATACATGATACATAACATGATAACAACATGATACATAAAGCATAGTCTGGTGTTGCTCTACAACTAATAGCCTTCTCATAATACCCTAAGCCCAAACTGAGATAAAATTTTTATATAGACTTGACCTTTTCTGAGTGTCATTTTGATAGTGAAACTTTATGCATTAAACATGCTCTACATATGTCCCAGCCAGCATGGCATACATTACCAGGAAGCTAGTGGAGATAGCAGGGTCTTCCCTTGAGATGTGCAAGTCAAACATTCATTTCCATCTCCTTCATTCAAGCTTTAATTCACATCCCACATGAAGACCCTCGCATCAAGAATAGTCCTATTTGCTATTTGAAATGCCCAGAATGATTCAAGACCTGAGTGTCCTACATCTCTGATTAATTTCTCTTTACAGGTTGGTAAAAAGGATGTGTTAAGTTCTAGATACTTATTACATAAAGAAAATGAGATTGTGATGCTACCGTATGGCAGCAACAGCCATGCATTTCAAATTAATAGCAGATGGATAAAAAAAAAAAAAAGTCTTAAACTTTTAAGCAAGATCTGTTATTCTGTTATGTGCCATTTGCCTTCTTTCTGGCCCAGTAAATATTAAAGAACAACATGAATCACAAAGATTGCCCAAACCAGGGAAGTCTAATATTTAGAGCACGAAATTAAAAAACGATAGGTTTATATTCAAGACCTCACTCAGAGTAAGAAGTTTGACATGCTTGTGTATACGTTGTCCAAAATTTTAGCAGGCAGATTAGCCCTTTTTCTCTGTGGATAGGAAACCAAATTGAGGCATGTGATGATGGGAAGATTTCAAGAGTAAAAATTCCTGCCTCAGTCCTTTGCTTAGGTGGCTACACTGCAAATTATTATATATTTCTGGCTTAATTTCCTTCCTTTCATCCCCTGGCCCCTTCTCAGTCAGGTTATTATTGAAAATGTTTCTTAGGTGATGAAATCTCATTTTGCATTCAGTGAAGAACCTGGAACCCTGGTTCACACACAAAGCCTACGTCAAGCTCAGTGCAGGACCTTGGAAAGACCTACTGCCTTCAAGGATCTTCTTATGAATTATTATCAGTGGTAAATTATTACAATAAGGATTCAAATAGACTTTGTTTCTGACTGTTAATTTAGTCATTATTGGTAATATCTTAGTGTTCCTTTTAACCATTTCACATAATGCTATAATATTCACCTCACACTGCTGCCCTATTCAGTTAAACTTTTGGAAAGTCTTATCAATTTCCCAAACAAATTACATACAGAATTGACAATAGAGAACCTCTGTTCATTATCCCTTCCTCCGTTTCCCAAAGACCCTATAGTGTTTTCAGTTTTGGCAATTGTTATTTGTTTAAACATTTCCAGTTTCTGATATTCGGTTCAAGTAGAACTTCTTTGAAAGAATGCTACTAAAACAGTTAAACAGCTAAAATAGTGTAATTTCTGAGAACAAATATGGGAAAAGAGAGACTAGTTGATGAATGCAGGGAAAAAAAGTACCCTTGAGACATTATTTTGGAGGTCATTTTATGTAGATACTTATATATGCACAGAGTGGCAGGGAGGAAAGTAGAATAAGAATGATCCCAGCCTGCATCTGTGCTCAGCTCTACTCAGTCATAGTGTTAAAGAAGCTGTTACAGGAAAAATCCATAGATACATCACCTTACAGAAAAAGTTAGGGTATAAGGAAGAACAGCGGCCCTCGCTGGTGGTGGACAAGGACTGGACATTGTGCTAAGAAACCTGAGTTTTCTATTTTGAAGTTTTCTAAAGGCAGTCACAAGCCCAGTCTCAAATACAGATAAATTCTTAAAATGTGAGCAAAAAAAAAAAAAAAAAAAAAAAAGAAAAGAAAGATTTGACTCATCTGGGGCCTCAGGCCAATGCTCAGAATTCAGCGTAGAGATGACTATTGATTTTCCGTTTGCCTCTAAATTAAAATTCTCTCAAATTTGGCTAAGTTAAACACTTTTAAAAAATGTCTATGATCAGAAGATACTTTTTCAGGCTTTAAGCAGATATGCTTTAAGATACTTTGTACAAATATATCTTTTCTTTCTTGTGTCAACACTGCCTAGTACTACTTTATGATTAAAGTTTCAAGGCATAGAGGCAATTATAATGCATTCTCTGAAGATTTTAATCTAAAAAAGGAATATATGAAGATAAGAATATTTCAAAGATGAAAGGGCAAAGTCTATCTAATCCAGTATCTTTTCTTTGAAGTGGCCAGTAAGGGAAAAATAATAATAATAATAAAAAAAATAGAAAAAAAAAAAGTTAAGTTAGAATAATCCTCTTTGTTATGTCATCCCAGCTTCTGGCATATGAACTATATATGGTTTAAGAATTTTCTGAGCTGAGAATCACTTCATCATGTTTAATGTTTAACTTGACAGAGTTGTCTTTCACTAATTTGTGCAATCACTTTTTTTTTTTTTTTTAACCCCTTTTTGGACGTAACCTATACTCTGCTCTCCAGTAATGAGGTCTGTAATATAATTATGTGTTGTGTGAAAAAATACTTCTCGTTGTCACTCTTAAATCTGTTATCTAATACTTTAATTAGTTGCATGTAATTCTGATTACTGGCATAAGAAACAGAGAATATTTGTTTCATATTCACCTTTTTTTTCCAGGGTAATCTTGACTTTATAAACTTTTAATATAGCCTTCTTGTTCATTCTTTTATTTTCTCTTTTTTTCCCAAAGATTCATAGTCCATTTAACTTGTCCTTGGATATAAGCTACTCTCTACTCTCTGATTATTCTTGTTGCCATCCTCTGTACCTTTTCCAGTTCTCACATATCCTTTCTTCAGATGAGGGATTAGATCTGTATATCATATTTAAAACATAAGCACAGTCATAAGGTGAATCTCTATGGATTTCTATGGTTATATAGTATTTCGCATTTTCTTCTCAAATCCTTCCTCAATAATTGCCTACATTTTGCTTGTCCTTGTGACCACTGCAGAGTATTGATCTGATGTTCTCTTAGAAATACCCTATGACTCCAAAATCTCTTTCTTGAACAGGAGTCACAAATTTAGAGAACATTACTGAGTAGGAATATTTGCTTCTTTTTTAACCTTGCTTATTACTTTGTACTTGTTGACACGGAATTCCATCCTCTGTTATATCATGGAGTTAATGAGTATCATAAGTGTTTTTTACAGCTCTTTGCAGTTAGCATTAGTTTAGTCTTTCCTGAATAATTAAACAAGTAATTAATAACTGTAACAAAACGTATATACGAGAGGGCTGAATGAAGATAGGACAGACATTTTTTAACATTTTAACACTTTGCAATTTTAGAATTTTAATTCCATACCTCAAAAATATCATCTAAAGTGTAAATGGATACATAAATAAATGTGCACCCCCCCCAACATGTGCACACACACAATACTGCATACTGCTACTAATAAATGAGTTATGGCTATCAGAGTATTCAAATGATTTTTCAGACACATTAAAACACATTGAAGGAACAAAAATAGTGTAATATACACACAGAAATGTACACAAACCTTCAGACAGGCACCCACTTAGTTGGTGTAGATAGATAGACTGTGTACTGCAGTCAATTCTTTCAAGACAACTTAACATACAGGAAACTGCCTGAATGGAAGTGATTGCTCTTCCATTATACATAACTATCAGTTGTCTCATAATAAGCACAACTTTATTTATAGTTACAGATTTAAAGAAGCCTTGCCCTCTAATTAATTAATTAAAATAAATAATACAAAGCAAAGACCAGAAAAGTAAGTTTGTTTTATTCGCGGCTTGGAATTTTGAAGTATTGTATGATTGACACAGAAAGAAATATTATGTTGTAGAGTTCTGTAGCAGACAGGCCCAGGGCTATTCGGATGAGAGAACTAATAACCATGCTGGTAAAAGAAATTTCTTATTAAAACCTTGTTAAGGAACTACAATAATTCATTAAGGGTTATATCATTATAAAAATCCATCATGGTTATAGACTGTTTCCTGGGGCTTTGGTTTAGTAAAGTTTGACATGCCCTTTATGCTCTGAAATTAGGTAAAGTTAAAAATGATTTATGCAGCAGAAATGTTAAACATTTTATAAAGCACAAAATAACTATGCACAGCTTCCTGACCTTGGCTTAGTACCTCAGGGGTTCACAGCCTAAGGAAAAAAAAAAAGTCTTATGAAATGGACATTTTAAAGAGGTGTCTCTTCGATGGATCAAAACCGTCTTCCATTAATAACAGTGGGAATGCAGTAAGAATGAGTTTTGCACACAGAAAATAATATTCTGAGAAGAACTAGAGATAACATCAAACTAGTCTGATGAGATAAGAACAAGGAAGAAGGAGGGAAAAAACACACACACACAAAAAAAAACCCTACATGTGAACAAATGTGATATAAAAATAGCATGGAGTAAGGCTGAAAAAGGTACTTCGTGGAACTAATTCCTGTCCTTGTTCCATGCATAGTTTCACTTCTGGCTAAAATTATGGAAATCATCTTCTTCTGGCACAAAACCTGTTTTATTATTTAAAATGAAATCAGGGAAAAAAATGCATTAGGCACATAGATAGATTTCCCTCAAAGAAGTAACAGGCAAACCAAGCGCAAATCTTTCCCTGCATGACAGTTTGTGGATAATATTGCATTACCCACAGTGATCACCATCAATGCCATCATTGTGGCAGAACTGCAGAGATCAGGTTCCATCCAGAAGGTCAAACAGTTCAAAACCGAGCTGCTGGAGAGTGTCTGCTGGTAGCATAGGTTCATGATGAAATAGGCTGTTTGGTCCCCATCTAGTAGTGGGCAGTGATACAAATGTTCAATCCAGTCCCTCACCGGTCATCAGCCAGATGTTTATATACAAAGTTACACACTTTTTCACATGCATCATTAAGATCCATTTAGATTAATCCAATGCTCAGTTTTATTATACATCGAAGTCATCGTACTTTTCCAGAATGTCCAAACTAGTTATTTTTGCAGTTAATGCTGAAATTAATACAGATATATCACACTAATTGGCACACTTGTTGCCTCCCTTGCTGACAAGCCAAATGCTGAACAGGTCATAGAAACTGAAATAATCTTTCACTTTTGAGATAGTCCTTGTCAGTCAGAATTGAGGCATGCTGGAATTATGGCACAGGGAAGCTTGCACCATTGATGCTTTAAATGAACTAAGTGTTTGCAATATTTTTCTTTTTTTTCCCCAGTTAAGAGAGAGGACTTTGGTTGGCAAGGCTGTCAGACTTCATCATAAGTATTGATTCATAGAATCATAGAATGCTTAAGGTTGGACGGTATCTCTAGAGGTCATCTAGTGCAACCCCCCTGCACACTCAGCGTCACCTAGAGCATGTGGCACAGGACTGCGTCCAAGCAGGTTTTGATGATCTCCAGAGAAGGAGACTCCACAACCTCTCTTGGCAACCTGTTCCAGGGCTCTGTCGCCCTCACTGTTAAAAAAAATTTCCTTAAGTTCCTGTGGAACTTTTGGTGCTTCAGTTTGTGGCCATTACCTCTAGTTCTGTCAGTGGCCACCACTGAAGAGAGGCCAGCACCATCCTCCTCACTGCCTCCCTTGAGGTTCTTATAGACACTGATCAGATCCCCTCTCAGCCTTCTCTTCTCCAGGCTGAACAGGCCCATCTCCCTCAGTCTTTCCTCATAAGGCAGATGTTCCAGGCCCCTGATCATCCTTGTAGCCCTGCGCTGGACTCTCTCCAGCAGCTCCACATCCCTCTTGTACTCTGGACCCCAGAACTGGACACAATACTCCAGATGTGGCCTCACCAGGGCTGAGTAGAGGGACAGGATCACCTCCCTCAACCTGCTGGAGATCCTCTTCTTAATGCACCCCAGGATCCCATTGGCCTTCTTGGCCACAAGAGCACACTGCTGCCTCATGGTCAACTTGTTGTCCACCATGACACCCAGGTCTTTCTCTGCAGAGCTGCTCTCCAGAAAGTCAGTCCCCAGCCTGTACTGGTGTCTAGGGTTATTCCTCCCCAAGTGCAGAACCTTGCACTTGGCCTTGTTGAATTGCATGAGGTTTTTCACCACCCAGTTATCCAGTCTGTCCAGGTCCCTCTGGATGGCAGCACAGCCCTCTGGGGTATCAGCTACTCCTCCCAGTTTGGTATCATCAGCAAACTTGCTGAGGGAGCACTCTGTGCCTTCATGAAGGTGATTGATGAATAAATTGAACAGGACTGGACCAAGGACTGACCCCTGGGGGACCCCACTAGCTACAGGCCTCCAACTAGACTCTGCGCCACTGATCACCACCCTCTGAGCTCTGCCATCCAGCCAGTTCCTAATCCACCTCAGTGTGCACTCATTTATCCCACACTTCTGGAGCTTGCCCAGGAGGAATTCATACACGACCACCTAGATATACTCTTGTTGAAAACACAAAAGGAATTCAATGTGTATACATGTTTTCGTCTTATGCCCAAAATCTCATTTTGGGTAAGAAGAACCATGCTTCATATTTATAAAACCAAGAATTGATTGTTACTGTACCTGAAATATTAACACTATATCACTAGTAGTAGAGATCTAATTATTATCAAATGAAAAATGGAAAGAAAAAAAAAAAAAGGTTTCTATAGGTACACTCCATAGTTTTTTCTGCTCTTCCCTGATGCTATGATCACACTTTCACTGCTCCTCTAATTCCTAAGTTGGTGCTTTCATTCTGGTTTGGAAGGGGCAAGCAAGTTGTTACAGCAAGTCTTCAGCATCGAAGTTCTATGCTGGGAAGAACTTGCTCTTCACGTCAATGATTTCTTATTCCTCAATGCACAGATTCAGGTGGGGTCAATTTCAAATTTGTTAATACATTTGTACATCTTTTCTCATTCTTCATTATCTACAGTTCCATCTCACATCTGCTATTGCTATCGCTGTTATCCCTAAAACCACCCGTGCCCAGCTCCAGGTCTCTGTTTCTGAGCTCCAGGTCCCTTTTTCTGTTTTAAGCTGTCCATGGAAGAGTTTTCATAGCAGTCTCTAGCAACAATCCCCATGTGTCCTATCATCTCATGCCTTGTGCATCTCCTCCTGTGTTCCCATTTCTCAAGGTCTCTACTTTCCTACCAGGCTCTTATGTCTCTACTATACATGGTTGCGCTGTAGCCTGCTTCATCTAAACCAAGCAGAAGAAAGCTCCAGGCAGGTTAGACAAGTTCAGTCAGAACAAGCCTGACATGACTTCATCCTGAGGCCTTGCAAACTCAGTGCGAAGCTTATAACTTATTACTACCAATTGCAAAACCATTTTACAGGGTTACAGGGCAACAATGGATCCTGCTTATATTCCATGGTAAAATTAGAACATTTTTCAGAGACCAGTGCCTTTCCTCTGCAAGGGCAATATGCAGCTATGAAGTGTTTCCTTAAACATACCTATCCAAGCCCTCTGTGATATAACATTTTAGTGATTCTTTGTAACATTTTTAATTGCCTTCCCCTACCAAGTTTTTCTTTTGATTTTAACAAAAAATAACAACATCCGACATTTCAGTGTTAGGGAGGAACAGGCAATGAATTCTCCTTTAAGGAAAAGCTCTCTTTTTCCTCTGACATTTACCCTGGAAAGAATATTTGACATCAGGTTCAGAAGCATGGAGGGATGATGTAGGGAGCAAAAGGGAATAGGTTACCAGTCAGCTCTGAATGTAAATGAAATATAGACACTGGTGTCTTTATGGTTTCTTTGAAAGTCCTAAACTGATAGTGGATATAATATTTTCCCTAACCTCTTCCTGACATCAGATAACTATTAGATTCCTTTTTTTTTTTCCTGGCAATATTTTGAACTGAAATAGGTGGTGCCACCTGCTGTGAATGTTTAAACCTTTTTCTCTCACAGCTCACTGAAAATGAATAGGCTCATTTATTTTAATGTAACTCCTTTTAGTATGCACTTCAGGTGTGCAATCTAAACTACCCGAGTCATCAGCAGACTGGTGGGTAAAACAACTTGCAGAATTATCACATGGAATCAAACCAGGAAAATGTGTCAGTCCGTTTTTAAAAGAAGTACAGAATTCCTGTCTGTTCATAATTGTGTGGGACTAATTTTGATTTCTGCTTAACTGCTGTTTTTCTCTCTCTGATAGTTGCCAGCTGGTGTGGACTCAGTTCAATGTGTTCAGTGTTAAATGTTAAAGCCCTGTGCGGTTGGATCTTACTTATTTATCTCAGCTCAGTTTTCAGATGAATAAATTCCATAAGAAGGTTGTGCCTCTTCAACCTCTGCGGCATGTTTTGGCTCACCTGTGTAGAATGAAGATATCGTTAGGATAGGCTGTAGTCTCTCCAAATTGCACTGACTCCAAGGAGTGTTGCACAGACCTGATGCACTGCACATTTTATGCACTTTTGCAAGTGTTCAGAAGATGGTGAGAGCAAAAGTTAACTATGTTTATGACTTCAGCTGCTGTCACTACAAGAAAGGTCCAAGAGTTAATTCTGAGCAATGAGCGAGCTGACACAGGATATTTTCCAAAACAGTTAATCATGAGAGGAATGGGACATGAAACACCGAAGTAATAAAACTGCTGTTACTGAACTGAATACTACATCCTGTATATAATATATATTATGATGACTATCCAAAAATGTTATCTCCTGTTATTGTCTCCACTAAATGAGATGAATATTATATTCTTAAGCATATATTTCACTATATGTTACCATTCAGGTTACTCACTACGCTCTAGACAGAATAATGTTTTTCTCTAACTGATCTGGGATATGCTGTGTTACACATGCACCAAAGCATTTGACACACATATAGACTGGATTCCAATACTGCGAGTGTATTTAGACAAGTAAGTTTCTTTTAAATATATTGACCTCAGTAACTTTCATGTTACTGTCTTGGTAAAACAAGTCTGAACAAGAGGGGCTGCACAGCCATATCATTCGCTATGTCAAAGAAGCCTGTATCACATGGCTGGGCTTAAGAGCTAAAAGACCACAGGTCAACGAATCTCTGATGCATTAGCCATGCCAGTAAATCCATCCTTGACCAAGTTGTATTGTGTTCTTATGATATAACTGGCATCTTGAGCTCTGTTTCTGTGACTTGCTGTCACTCATTACTTGAAACTGTCAAAATGAGTGTACCAAAGACTAACTGCCTGTCTCATCCTTATTAGCACCTCTTCAGTCAATGGCAAATTCTCCATTTGTGTTAGAGCTTATTGTGCTATCCTTCTTATGGGACAAATTGCTTCTACAGCTGTTATAAGATGTTATGGCTAGTTCTTATTCCAGCAATAAATTCCTGGGGTGGTTTGAGACAATATTTCTGCTTTATCATTATTTCTTTCTCTGGTTCTATTCAGCATAGCAGAAGTTTTTATTGAAGTCAGGGGAGATTTCTATCATAGTCATCTAGTTTTCTGGTTCCCTTCATTTTCCATTTCTTTTTCTATTTGTTCTTGTTCCCCTTGCTTATTCCCACAAGGGATGCATTTGGCTCGAGCAGAAAAGAGATGGAAATGCATCTTCTCACCAGGACACCTACCTCCTGTACCTCAGTTCTTGATCATCACAAGACAAAAAACACAAAAGCTTGTCCACCAGAGTGGTGAATGTTTGATGGCTCTCTTTCTTATAGTCACATGCTATGCTTTGGTGCAAAACTAACACATATCTGTGTTCCTGAGACAAGACAAAAATCCACAGAATAGAATGAAGGTCTGGATCTTACTAGCAGGGATAGACCTGCTCTGACAATGTAGATTACTTGAAAGCTCATTTCTGATAGTTCATGAACTGGTCTTATGACTGATTTAAATCACAGTAATGATATAATGTAGCCATGGCTTGAGGGGGATTATGACTCCCTCCCTTTTTGTTTCCTTTTCTCTCTCATCCTTCCTGTATCATGTCTCTCTCACCCTCATGCATGCCTCTCAATGCAAAAGGAAGCACATGTGCTGTTTCATAACATGGGGGAAAAGAAGAAGACTGAAAATAAGAAAAATCCCAATGAAAGATCCAGTCAGTCATGCTATAACGTGTTTCCTCAACCTTGCCTTTTGCTCAGACAGGCAAACTCCTTGAAAACTTGAAGGTGGAGTGCAAAACAAATGATATCATAATAGTTACACAGTCCCCGTTGCACAGCAGGCATGTGGCAGTACAACTCACAGTCTGTTCTTTCTCTGGAGAAAGGCATGCAGCACTAAAAACAGCAACAAGCTTTTAGCAAAGATGCCACTGATGACCCATTTTATCAAAGTGACAGACTAACTGTGGAGCCTGGGATCCAGCATTCCCTAAACTGCAGGTTTCTTCCTTTAATTTCCGATTCCCGCCACCCCATTTCAAACTAGACATATAGAAGTATCAAGTGAATACAGAGACAGAGATCCCATAGAGTTTCTTATGACAAGTGCTGCCAGAAGCAGGAAGAAGTATCCTCTTTGATTTATTTGCATGCTGGTTTTCTTGCAAGATTTTTTTTTTTATTCTCTCTCTCTCTCTTTTTTTTTTTTTTTTAAATAAAGCTCACTGATATACTTCAACTAGACAACTACAGGAGCAGACATAGATTCCCCCAAATGGCAGCCTGTGTCTGGTAACAGAGATTTAGTTACTCAAACTGAAAACAAAATAATATTGCTTTCATTTAAATGATTTGTCCTTTGAGACAAATACAGAAGACAGATTTCTCAAATGTAAGGCTCTGTAAACAAATGTTAAGCATATATTGTTTTATAAACAACTCCCCTCTCTTTCTTCTTAACCTAAAAGATCTTTAAGCACAGTTAATAAAATCTGTCAAAATTAAAACTGACTATTTAATAAACTTCCTAAAAAAAAGTGAAAGGAAGCTTACCAAAGGAGTATCCTGATTCTGTTTTTGAAAAAATACTTTAAAATTTAGCTGCATATATCATTCTTGCACAGGTTTAATTATGGACTTCAGCTGAGTGTGTTCAGTAAGACATGATTTTTGAGTTCAGTAGGAAATTTTCTGTTCATTTACTGTGATGTGGACAATTTTGGTTTGCTATTCATTTTGTAGCATCATGCAAGATCCGTTCAAGGGTGGCCAGACCTCCTGTTAACTAAGAAATTACAACTTTTTGCCTTGAAGATGCTACAAATTTAAAAATAATAGTAATAAAATAAAAAAGAGAATGAAGAAAGGAAGGGGTGGTTTTTCTGCTTTTTGCTGGGAAGCCAAGATCTAGAAGGGAAATCAGCTTATATTGGAAATATTTACAGCATAAAGAAGTAGAGATTAGCTCATGAAAGTGGCAGTCCCAGGCCTGAACTATAAAAACAGTTTGTATGAGAGCTGCTGGCATTCCCACCCCACAGCGTGTGCCCTAATTCTATCATCTGCCCTTAATGGTTTTTGATGACTTCTCTTGTCCAGGCAGCTGCAGGTGCACTAGAAATATACCTGAATGTCCAAATGAAGGTTCATGACATCCCACAAAAAATCAACCTCTTAATCTTGCCCCTTAATCATTTGCTATTGGGTCGTTCATTTATCCATTTAAAGAAGCACCCATCCAATGCCTTGGGCAAATGTGCATAAAACTTAAAGCTATTCCATCAGTGTTTCTTGAAAACTGACTAAGCAGCTGGTCTGAGCAAAAAGAGCTTTCACCCGGGATCCTGATTGCTCCCAAAACATCTCTTTTCTTTCCACAAAGGTGCATTTCAGCAGACCGGCTGAAAGTCTTATGTGACATACAGACTCTAGGGGTAAACCAGTCTCCAAAATCTGTTCTTAGTTCCTCTGGCAGCTTAACTGCTCTGGAGATTTCTGAGCTTCTGTTCTTCACTCTGATGCAGAGATGTAGGGTGGGCATGATGCACAAATGAGGCAGCAGAACCACAGAGCATATGATCCCGGCAGTGAAGAAGGGCAGAAAGGGAATTAAAAGGCAGACATTTTTAGAAGACAGAAACACTCAGGTGTCCATTTGCATTAAAAAAGAAATAACTCCTTTAAAATACTTTCACATTCCCTCTGCCTACCAGCATGCAGAGAAATCAAACATCTGGAGCTATTTCATTTCTAAAATTAGAAGTTTTATTTCCAAAATAAAGACATTTAAAAGTTTGTCCCCTTGTGCATGCTTGAGTGCCTCCTGAAACCTTTCTTTGTGAGAATCTTAAACCTTAAAGAGGTGCTTATTTCATCAGCTAATATTCAGTGTGTTTATGCCAGAATACTTATGATAATCTCAGGAAATCAAATTGAAGATAGGCTTGGAATTATTTTTATGCAGTGACAAAGCAAAGAATGGAAAACATTCCATATGCATCTAGGACAGAGAAGGAGAGGTGTCTGGAACTCAAACTATGCAAAGTTTTCCAAAATTATATTTATGGGTCTGTGTATCTCCACATAAAGAATTAGTAGAAGTAGTAGATCACAAAACCTTTATAGCTGTCTTAAAAAACAAAATATCTGAAGTATCTCCCTGCATACCAAGAATGCTATTCATATTGCACACAAATGACCCAGAGCTTGTGTATTTGTGTATTTATGCTTACATGTACATATGTTACATATACATACACAGGAAGGAGGTTCATTTGCCTTGATTTTCCTCTCACCCTCATGGAAATCAGACTATATTTTCAAGTCAGTGCAACTATAATTGTAAATGGGAGGAAAAATACTTTTTTTTCTTTTTTTCTTCACTGTGGAACCAAAACTGTTTTTAGGCAAAATTTGTGATTTGAAAATGCCTAATAACAATAATAATAACTATTTTACCATATGATTTTTCTCCTTCTTCAAATTTGCGTAAAAAAGCAATCAAATGAACTGTGGTCTTAACTACAGTCATGATGGTGCAAATTAATATTTATTTAATTCCACAAAAGCAAGTGAAAATAATCTGAGTAACTGCTGTATAAATAAGAGGAGAATTGGGCTTCAAAAGATAACATCTTGCTACATGTTACAGAAACTGTCAAAATGGATGGAAAAAACCTGTTATGTTCATCCAGAGTGTGTACATTTAAAAACAAAACTGTCAGTGATTGATGGAGTTCCAAAGAAAGATACAACAATTTTAATACTGTTACATATGTGAAAGCCTGTCTGTACATGAAGGTCATTTGGGCATGGCTGTTGTAAGTTGACTCAGGCATATATAAAAAAAAAAAAGGTTAAATGTAAAATGTAGTAGATGGAAGGTAGCTATTTCATACTGAATTCAGGAAAAAAAAAAAAAAAAAAAAAAAACAGAAAAGTGAAGATAGATTTGAGATCACTGAAAGTGATTTTATCTAACAGTGTAGGAGTTCATCCAGGATGTCAAAGGCCCAAGTTAAATCCTCTGCGATGCCTCAAGTATTTGTCATTAACAAAGAGCTTCATCCTATGACATAACCTGGAATTGGGCATTTTCAGTACCTCTTCTCTTTACAGAAACCATGTAAATCTTTATTGGAGTTTTCTTTGTGGCTTTCCTTGGAGTTGGGCTTTGAATCACAGCAAATAACCAAACCAAGTGAATGTGCTAATCACAGAGGTTTAATTCTCTCGTTCTCCTTTACTCAATAAGTGCTTACATATTCCCTGCATTGTGTCAAATGAAGGGATGCCTACCTCAGAATATGGTCTAAGCTGATGGCTAAGATACTACCTTTCAATATTGCTTTTCGGTGGCAACACCGCTTCTATCTTTTTGACCTTCAAGAAAATTAATCACTTATTAGAATACTTTTTTTTTTTCTTTTTTGACAGAGAAGCGTTTTGACTGGAAGAGTTTACAAATAAAGGGAGAAAGATGGAATGGAAACTAAAGTAAAATGTTTATCCCATTCTTTCTTTCAGTCTGTTAATCATTCTTCTCCTTTAAAAAGAGAATGTCTTTCAGAAAGAGAAAGAGAGAAAAAGGTGGTTCTGGATGTAACCAGGTCAACAAGAGCAGAGACTTTATTGGATGCTGTCTTCAAAGAGAAAACCAAGCAGCATTTCCCTTTCAAATTCCACTGCAGAAATATCTCATAACTACTAATGTTTGATGCATCTTTCATCAAACACGTATATTAAATCTAGTAACTGGATCTTTCAAATTTATGTGGCATTTTCAAATGTATAAAGAACAATTAAAGATGTCCACTGGGACATATTCCTTTTTTTTTCATAATTCACTAGGGGCTGGGGCTTCAGTGGTTGTATCTTCTAAAGCTCTACAATATTTTTCTATGGCTATAAAGGACGTTTCTATTCTGAGGATTTTAAGACTGTGGCAGGAGTTTTTTGTTGCTATTGTTCACAGCTGAAGGAGAAGGTTATTTGTTTTACTACGATAAGGTTTCTAAAACATCCTGCTTAAAAAAAATACAACAAAAACAGATGATGTTTTCTCTCTTTTTCTAGTTATCTATTATTTTCTAAGGAAACTGAAATGTCATCTTGCCACTTGGATAAATTATCTTTTTGTTTAAAACAGAGGCAAAAAATCTCTGAGATATAAATAAAGGTCAGTTGAAGAGGTTCAGCGTAGAGAAGGCATTGCTAAGCACAAAGTTATTCAGCTGGACTTCCAGAAACCTGCTCTTTTTTTTTTTTTTCTCGCTTTTTTTTTTTTTTTCATTTAACCCTTGTTGAACACACTCACGACTTTCATGCTAGTTCATTGCCAGCAAAAAAAAAACAGGGCCAAAGGGCCAAATCATGGGCCCATGCAACAGCATGCAGTTGCCCTTTCTGGCAAGCTTTAGCACAGATTTCTCCTGTGCCAGCACTCCATGAGCAGTGAGGACCATCTTCTTACATGTCCCTCACAGTGTCTATTGAATAGACTCTACGGCAAAACTCTTCCACCCTTTGCATCACTGTAAAAAGGTTTGAGCTAGACATTTTAACATATTGTTCAACCTGCTCTGTAACTAATAGCTCTCAAGTATAAATTTCATATTTAATTTTTTCCAAGCTAAGAATTTCCCAGGAAAAAAGATCACTTCAGGAGTCTCTCTTCTTTCCCCTTTTCATTCTTATTTGTAGAAACATAGAAAGCCTCTTACTAGTAGCTAAAATACCAATGTATGTTATGACCTGACATAATAGCTTAGTGAAACTCTGTACCTCTACTGTTTGACATCGCCTTAGAAAAAGGACCTTTCCTGATGCAAGGTCCTAGAGTATTTCCCTTCCAAACCGCAGCTAGAAAAGTTAGTTGTTCTTGGCAGTTTACTGACCTTACTCCTTTCCCACTAAAAAAGTGAGCATTTGTTTTCTCCCTTGTTTGTTAGATCTTCTGATACGAAGCAAGAAGACTGATCAGATGACTATCTACAGAGAACTATATTTTTAAACTTAGAATTCAATCTTATATTAAGAGTTTCAGATTTAGGGACCAAATCAGCTTCTACTGAAGCTACATTCTGTGACTCACAGCTTTAATTTAGCAAGTAGCATTTCTAGAGTCCAGTCAGCACAAAGTTTACCACTAACCAAGCCCTCAGAAACTAATAGATAAAATTGACACTAATTTCTATGCAGTCTGCTAGCTCAACACTGCTAAAAACAGCATATCTGATAGAAAAATAGAAGTCATCATCTAGAACACTCGAAGGACAGGAAGCAGTTTTATACATTAAAAATCATAATTTCACCTTTTTATTAGAAAAGGAAACTTTTGAATTCTAGAGAAAGGAAAAAGAAGGACACTACAGAAATAGAGAATGAGTTTACTTTTTTTTGTCAGTTTTGCACGAGCACAGGGAAACTTAATGCATTCCATCAGAATAAAGCTACTGTAATAGAATCAAGACTTATGGCAGGTCTTTCCCTCTTTGCCTAAGGACCAAATCTCACACAGAATAGAAAAAGATAAACTCACAGGAATATATGGCATTGAGCTATGCAAACAAGATTAGCTATGTAGATAAATGGTTTGTTTGCCTTATTTTGCACTATTACTTATAAACAAATATCCGGATGACAGATGAATCACAGACTCTGCAATGGTATTCAGTGAGTAGGATTTGTAAAATACTTTCCAGACCCCCAAACAAGTGCCTATGAGGATGTTTGAGGGCCCTTGCATAGATAAATCACACTGACCATGGGCATGTGATTTGTGAATCAGAGCACTTGAAAAAAGTCTTGCTAGCTTAATAGTTGCAACTTTATCAGCCTAAGTAACAAAAAATTTCAGATTATTTCAATATAGTCTGAATTTTGACATCTTCATATGCATGAATTGTTGCTGCCTGTTTTCCTAAATAAGGTAAATTACCTAGCAAAGGTTACGCATTTGAAGAACACAGTATTTTTATTTGTTCAGGTAAAACTAAGACCCCTTTTTTCCTTCCTTTCTTGTTTCATCCAGAAGGCTGATGTCTCAAAGGGCATCAGTGTCAGGTCAAAAGTTAAAAATGATACCGTTAGATTCTTTCTTCTGCTAAGGTGTCAGATGTCTCCTTTGAGTACTCTTTTCTCTTTCTAAATAAGCTCTTCAAGACAATTTCCTTTCCTTTGGGGCACTATTAGTTGTGCTTCTTTCTTGGCTTAGAGAAATTTTATTCATTGTCCTGCCTGCCTGAATCCAACCCTCAGGTTTAAACTGAAGATTTTATTACTTGTTTGTCTCAATATTTAAATGGACTCAGAAGAGAGGTGTTCTCTGGTATTACATAGGTATCTAGTGGGCTGCTCAAAACCTTCTCTATGTGTACTTATTTGATAACAACTATCAGTCTTACATTGTGTTGCAGTTATTATTTTCTGTTATTAAAGGAAAAATAGTATCCCAGGCATCTTTCTAAAACTTTTTTTAATGCTTGCTTGTTTTGTGAAGTCCAGCTTATAAGTGGTGAAGAAAAGAATATAAGGACCCAATTATTTCCTAAACATATGAAACCTGACAATTTAAAAAGTTATAACTTGAGAGTGAATAAGGTCAGTTTTCTGCTGCTTGAATATATGGCATTACCAACTGTAGATAAAAATGATTGTTTTTGCAAGGCACACTCATTGTGTTACAGCAGGTTGTGTGTAGTCATATAATTTTCTGAGTAAAGCACAATATTAAATTAGTGCCGTCCAAACTGACTGCCTTCTTATACTGGGTTCGTACAGACTAATTAATCAGGTTCAAAGACTCTCTCTCTTTACCCTCAGTGTACTCAACATCTTGGTTTCAGCCCTTCCAAAATTGTCTTCTGCATATGCATACTTGCCAATGGGAAAAGAGGGAAAGCTAAATTACAAGTGACAAATGTAACACTTACTGCTTATTTCATGACAGAATTATGATCAGATATTATAGTGACAGAGAAGTTCAAGAATCTACACTGAGTACATCAGGAATGTTAAATATTTTGAAGGACCTCGTCCTGCATATGAGGCATAGCATGGGAAAATATGGTTCATGGACAGATCAGAGGTGGGAGCTAGGAAGCAGACGATAATACAGTTCTGAGAGGTGACTTCATCAAAGCAATAAGATAGATAGATTATCTTTGCAAGATGACTCTTAATGAGTATGTTTGGGACAATATTAATTAGTCAAATGGGACAAAATATGATATCATAATTCAGACACATGGTGATGATCAACAAGAGGAATGTTAGCAGGGAAACAGAGCGCCATGTACCTTGGAGAAGTGCAAAAAATGCAACTTATGCAACTGTGCAGATATATTCACATATCTTCTGAAGATCTCTAGGGGCATTAAGGGGACAAAAGGTTGTGTTAGAACACACCTTCCTCACCTGAGAAGACTGTTTCTAACCACGAAGGTAATTGAAAAGCAGTGTTTGCCTTTATTTCGTGTGTGATTCCTAACTCTCAGCCTTAATTTCCATTGCTCTGCTTTTATAAAATTGTCAACAAGTAGAGGTAACAATTAAGGTAAGAAAAGATGAAATAATGAAAAATATCTTAGTTTTGTTGCAGAATGAGCTACAATAAAGATGCTGTCTGTAAGTCTAGATAAAAAGGAGGACGATGATTTATTTTCTATCTTGACCTGGATGTTTTCTTCAGAGTGCAGTATTATTTTCAGAAGATACGATGTGGTTTGTGATGTGCTGTGATCTCTGACTTGTATGATGTAGTGGAGGCAGATGTCTGATGAATATAATCCATGATTAAGCCTTGTTTTTTAATTTTCTTGATTTCTCATAAGCTCTACCATTGCACTTGGACTGACAGCTCCAGATTTTTGAGATTTCAGCTGTGAAGCAGAAGGAGTTCTAGGACTTTGAGGCAGTTTTTTTGCAGTTTTTGTGGAGCTTCATCAATAACAAGTCTTGTTATCACATAGTGATATACACCTGAGCATAGGTTAAAATGTTTGCAATTTTGCTTTTTTCTTGAATCTTATCACACCTCTATCTCTTGGGCCTGACAAAGCCCCACCATGCACATGCTTACTCTCTCTTTATTTCTCTCCCTCTCATTTTTTGACATACATTAATATTGGCTTCCTCACAAGCACAAAAGCCTACCAGATTGACTCCATCCTTGGACAATATTGTGTTTTCCTGATTCATTATCTTTGTTCAGGAAAAAAAAAAACTCTTCTGCTTGGAATAGGTCAGCATTTTACCTGTCGGCAGGAGCATCCATTTACATATAACCCCAAATTCAATATTTATAAATTTTACCCTATGAACTCATGTCGTTTTAGGAATTCTGAAGGACATTTAAATCTGTCTGTTCCTCTTGAAATGACAAGAAAACATGCAATGTTTGCATTCAATATTATGATAGCCCAGAAAAGGCTCACAAAATTCCAAGGAAATCCCTTAAGGTTTGCCAGTTCCCAGGTAAAAATAAAATACTAAATGAAATTTAAACTAACTGACAATAAAGCAGGGTCAGATAAAGTGCATAACATTTCAAGGGTAAAAGCCAGATGATTCTATGAGACGGTAGCTCTGAGAGCAGAGAACAACTATTTTATATTTTTATTGCAAAGCCCTTTAGTGCTCTTTTGTATTCTTTATAAGTTTTAATAAAGACAGTTCACTGGTGGGTACCCAAAGTAAACACATGCAGAGATACCACTTTCCTTTTTAAGGAATGTCTGCAGTATACAGTGTTTAACATTTTTATGCCTTTGTGACTCTATGTATCCTTGATTTCATCACTCCCTTGGTACTGTAGCTTATTTTCTGAGTTAAACAAAGGCATTGGCAGAGGAACTACAAAGTGTTCTAATCTCCTGACCCCCACATTGACAGTTCAATATATTTTAGAACAACTAAAGATATGGAGGTGGAATTATGAAGCAAGCAGGCACTTCAGAAGAATGTTTTGTGAATTTATTGCTTTACTGTGTAGTGCAACTGCTGTAGTTTTAAGAGAGCAAGGACATACATCTGGAAAATAAAACACAACAGTATTGGCTCAATGAAACTAAAAGATAAAAACATCTGTCAAATACAATTGTACAGGAAATGTGAGATTATTGGTTTCTCTGGGGTTTATTAATTTGATATATTTCAATTCTTACCTGTTATATGAGGGTGGGGGAAGCTGCCAAGCAGCTGATGTCTTGCAATCACTTTATGAACTGCTCTGCTTTTATTTTCCACCTACATCCAAAATTCATGCAGTTAACTAGCGAAAGACTCTCCCCATTCATCAGACAGCTTCTTGCAGTGAGTCTAAGCATATATAGTCAAGCTTCAAATGTCACCACATTGCCATCTTACTGCGAATGACTGAAATTTACTTCCCATTGCAAGCGGTGCTGAAAATTGCTGCTAGATTCCACAGGGTTCAAACTGTATTGTATAAACTGAAAACATTTTCAGGGACTGAACTGACCTTTTAGAAAAACTACACTTTTATCCTTAAAATGCTGGACTGTTGCAATATTTCATTTAAAAGGTTATTTAAACTTTTTTATGGAAAAGGGTAAGGATTGTTACTTGAAAGAAGTATCTTCATATAACTCTTGTATGTCAAATAATAGAGGAGAAAGAATACATCTATTATTGCAGAGGTGCTTTAAGAAAGATACACAGAAAAGAGCACATGCCTGAGAAATAATATTCTGCCTGAGAAACAACTGTATAATTGTTATAAAGATGTAGTATTTGTGTTCAGATCCTAACTGAAACACAAGTTCAATTATTTTTAAATACATTATAGGGAAAAGGTTTTTTTTTTCTTTTCTTTCCTTTTTTTTTTTTTTTTTTTTTCCTGAGCAGCTTCATCTTATATAAAGCTTATAAAAGATGAAAAGAAAAAGATATTTTCCATGCGTATTACTGATTTGAAACTGAGATACAGAGAAGTGGTGCCTTTCCCAGAATCACACAGAAAATCTGCAAAAGGCTTAATCCTTGTCACTTTAAGGCCAGTTACATGTCCTAACAAAAAAACTTTGCTCCCCTACCAACTTGGCTGGTAAAGGTTTGATTATTCACAGAGCCCAGGCGCAATACGGCACCTGCACATTTAAAAGAAGAAGCAAGAAACTGAAAAGCAGAGCTGCCAGTCTGTGGAGAGCTGACCACAAAAAATCTTTTTCTTACATTTTATCAGAAAAAAAAGGGAAAAGAAGTATTAAAAATGAGATTAATCCTCTTTAAGGGTGAGAACGTGAGGCAATGCTTACCATAAGTGCTGGCTGGCTGTAATACTAAGACATCAGATTTTAGGAATATAACAGCCTGCCTCAGAATTATAAATGAATATGTGAGCTTCACTCGCGGCACACATGACTGTTTCTAGACCTAAAAGAAATGACAGAGGAAGATGAGCGGTCATGTAAAGTGGCAGGATAAGTGTATTAAAGGCACAGCATAAGAGAAACAGGCTGACATGAAGACCAGTGACTGGAAGCAGTGGTGATTAAAAAAAAAAAAAAAAAAAAAAAGGAATATATTAAGGAAACGAATTAACAGTTCATGTTCCAAATCCAGCAAAACTGTTAGATCAATGAAGAAAATAGCATCGTTCATGGAAATGAGTGGAGAAACATGGCTGTAATGGCAAAGATATAAAAATACTGAACACTTCAATGTACATTTTGTAGACATAATTTTCTTAGAAAGGTCAGCACTAACAGAAGGGTGATATATTTTTCAGGCTTACTGTTGTGAGCTATCCAGTTCACTATCATTGAGTGTTTGGCATTTCTGGGGACTGATGAAAGGCTCAGATGAATATGACTGAGTAAAGAAGATAATCTACAGCCCATCAATTCAGTTAAGATATAACATAACCACTTGCTCCTGGCCTGGCTGAGTTACAAAGTAGTGTAAATTAATTGCAACTTCTTCCTTTGAAGTTTATGAGAAATTGTGTTATTTCACAATGGGCTAGGTTAAAAGCATACACACATTAGCAGAGGCTCAGCCAGTGCATTTAACTTATTAAGGCAGTATAACCTAACTATGTATTTCAGCCACAAGTCTCAAACAGAAAATGATCTGAATGAACTAAATGAGCTAAAATGAAGCATTTAAAGACTCCTGCAGAGTTTCCTGCAGCAGAAAGTACTTTACACTAATAACATATCTACCATAATACAGAGGAGAGTGAGGTCTGCCTAAGAAATAGGCCACCGCTTTTTGGAGGCAGTATGAAGCAGGAGGACAGCATACAGTAATACTCCATGACTGCAGACCTCCTGAAGCAGTGAATAGCACAAGTGAGCTTGTAGGTATCAGTTTAGCTTCTGAAAAGCCTGGAATAGTTGCCAATGGATACTGAGAAACACAAGCTCAGTCCACACTTTAGCCCAAGCTCAGTCCACTCTTTAGCTATGATGGGCAGGATGCTGTTTTTCAGCATAACAAAGGCTTAAAAATATTTTTTGTTGTTGGTAAGTATCCCAAATATTTCAGAATACAGTCATGTCAATTTAAAAAGTCAGCAGCTATACACAGTCATCACTTTTATTGTATCTCTCTCTTTCTTTTTCGAGAGATTTTTTACTTAGAATTATAAATAGCTGTGGTAGGTAGGTAAGATGCCTAAGATGCCAAGCAGCGGTAACTGTGCAGATGAATGTTTACATTTAATAGGCAGTAATATATCTGTGTTGCTACATCAGGAGAATACATCTTAAGCTGGTTGTTTTATTCCTGTAGGTCAAATATGCTGTAGATGTTCTAGACACAAATGATACTTAGCACTACATTTAACAAAACTAAATGCAACAATAATAGAGTACTTGATAAAAAATACTCTAGAAACTAAAAGTGTTTCTTATCCTAAGAAAAACTAACAGTATATCAGCAGTGCTTAATGGTAAATGTTGATTTTTTTTCCAGCAATTCTTAAGCCTTAATTTCACAGAGTAAAAATAAGTAAGAAATTAAATATTACCAAGCAAAACAAAACTATGGATATAATAATCTAATTTATCATTTGACAAAGTAATAGGTTATACAAACATATGTGTGCGTGCATTTGGTATATGTATGTGCAAGTATGTATTTACATATATACATATAAACATACATACATCTACATCTATGTCTGCATATACATATACATAAACATATATTTAATGTTTCTCATTTTCTTTTAAAATTATCTCAAGGGAGAGTTTTTTGTGTGTGTGTTCAAGGACATTATTGTATATTATCATTTTGAGTGGAGAGGTTGTGGATAAATTTCCATCAAAATCTGTTGACTGGGGAATATGTTTTCCTTGATATTGACATTTTCAATGGGCAAATGTCAGATTTGCCAACCTTTTATTTATTTATTTTTCCTCTAGGGAATGCACTCAGAACTTTTTCTTTCAGGTCAGTATCATATTAATCAAAGCTTCTGCATCTCCTCATCACAGTTTTGGGTCTTCTGACCCAAAGATCAGTTTTGGGTCTTGTGAATAAAGGAATTCTGATTCATGACTGTGGTGCAATCACTTACAAAAGTCATTCTGAGAAGACATCCTCCATGGAGAGGGCCTGAATCACAGAGGAGATTAAGATTATGATCAAAATCAATTAATTTTCTTACCTATAACAGACCAGATCAAACATAAAGATTTAAAGAATCAGGCCCTTAATAGTCTTTCTCATCTCATAAGTTTTTGTAGATTTATAGGCTATTATGTTTTCTTCACACATACTTAAACATCACTAAGGAAGCTATATTTGTCCTTTTGGTAATTATTATAGGCAACGGGAGAACAAAGCTATTTAGGAACCAAAGTCATAATTTCCATTGATTTCATTAGAAACTCAGTCACCAAAAGCCTATTCGGTAAGGCACCTTTGGACAATTTTGAAACCTGCAATTATTACTCATGTTGAGAGCTTACCAATTAATCAGTGTAAAACTTTGACATTAAGAATGACATATCTCTCAGTCCTCCTCACTTCCAGAAATACTTTTGTTGATTTTGACTTATATGTACAATATGAAATGAGTGGAACACTGCACTTTACTCAATCAATACATAGCACGATGATTTAAAGTGTCAGGATATAAGGTAAAGATAGCGGAAAAACAGGAGGCAAGAATAGCTACATTACTGAGAAATGAAATGAATTCTGCTGAGAAAAATGGCATAAACACCTTGAATGACAGTAGAGAAAATTTTGATAGAAATTTAGATAATAAAGTTATTCAGGTAATTCATTGATGTAGTTACAGATCTCTAGGGCAGTTAGAGTAGATGCAGCAATAAACTCAGGCAATATGGCCTATAAGAGCCCTGTTTTAATCTCTCTCTGGGGACATTGAATTACATGAATAATTATTTTGATAAAAGCTAGGCAAAAGCCTAGGAGGAATTTCTTTCCAAAAGGGACTTGTGAGACGGCAGGAGGGAAGCAGGGGAAAACAACTGGATTTTTTTTTTCTATTGCTTTGTTTTGTTAAACAGAGTTAGAGACAGTTTTATATATAATGCAGTGCTATAATAAATAAGGTTGATCACGGGAATATGCAGTATCTGGAGAATACAAAATCTGTAGTTTTGATATACTTATGAGTGTTCTTAACAGAGTAAGAGGCACACTATGTTTGATGTCAGAACATCTGACCTTGAGGGAATATGAAATGCTCAGTGGAATTTTATAACACTTAGGAAATGTACTATTGAAATTGAAATAATGGAAGGAAGAACAATTAAAATTCACTCTGGTAAAATCCAGACAGGGCAAGAGAGACTATAGCAAGCTCACAAGGAATATGAATAATTTTGATAGGTGTAAGGGAAAGGGAGAATCTTAAGCTGAAAAACAAGAGAAGGAACACCAAGAAACACAGAAAAAAATAAACTAGAGTAGTGAAAATAGGGAAAAGAAAGAGGATAACTTATTTTTGAATGGAAAAATTTTTACTTTCAAAGAGAGCATAAATAACATTAATAAAAAGGAAGTGAATGCAAGTTTGCAGTGAACGTGGCATTGGTACTGAGGGGGTCAGATTGTACCAGGAAGCAATCATCCATGAGAAGTAAGACGCATTAGAAGGAACTTGCTTAGTTGCTTTTTCAGCCAGAATTTTGCCCTTGTCTCTATTTTTGAAAGCACTCCAACAAACAACCCAAGATTTCCTGTAGATATTTCAAAAGGGAAAGCAATGGGCTGAAAATACTATTGCCAAATTCTAACTCTTACCTATACCACACAAACCTGGTGAAATCAAAATTCCTAATGACCTGAAACCTCACACAAATAGTCTGTATCACTGACTTGGAAAAAAAAAATCCAGCCCAGGAAAGATTTCAATGACAATAAGACAGACCTAAAGCAGGATTCAGTAGGCTAAAGTAAACGGCCTGAGCCAGGCTAGATGCTGAAGAATGTTATTCCAGGCCTCCAGCTCCAGCTGCAGTTCTAGGAGAGCAGGGGTTTCCAACAACTCCTGTGTTGCATCTGCCAAGATCACGCACCCATGCACCACATATCTCTACTATCCTATGGCATCTGGTACATATCTGAGCACCTAAATCACTCGTGCAAGTTTTTTTTTTTTTTTTAAGTATTTTGAAGGGTAAAAGAAATAAAAAATGATGAAATATGTAATTAAAGGGGATTTTTGATGGAGTGATTTCTAAAGTCTACATAGGCTTTTGTCATGCTTGTAAATTATTTTGTGCCCAGTCTTCAGCTCGTATAATTTGATGTACCTAATGCCTCTACCTCATATCAATTGTTATCCAATAATTTTCAAAAGAAAACTCTCAAATTCTACTTGTAGAGTCTGCCTGTAAATCTAAATCAGCTCCATTTAAAAAACTGCATCTATTTAGATTGAAAGGAAGTTTAGCTCCATGATTTCTTTCAGCTGTTGTTTTATGTTTGGCAAAGTCAGAGTTTTCAGGACTTGTTTGTCATTATGGCATTCAACAGTTTGTAGAAGCATATTGATAGAAGAGGGAAAAGTTGTGTAAAGCCTTGTTTCTTACGCTGCTGTAGGACTACTTACTCAGAGCTATAAAAGCCCAAGAGTAAACTAGTAAACAGAGAATGACTCAGCTTGACCACTTGCTCCCTTTTTTGATCCGTTTTATTTCTTTTCACAGAATGGTCTATTCTCCCTTGTCCCTGGTCAAAGATTCAATCATTCCCTGCACTTACCTAGACATTTTCCTACCCTTTTGCTGCAAGAGGGACTACCTTGCCAGTCTCTCTTGCTCTCTTTTTCATCCCCTGTCACAGTCTTCCCCGCAGAGTAGAGCAATGTTTTGGCGGTATAGCTCTAAATTAACTTCTAGAGCTCTGATAACTTTTTTTCTCCTCCGCTTTCAAAAACTTGAACTGAGGACCATGTTCTTCTACTGAATATCTCTTAGTATTTGAAAAGAATGAGTAAGAATGAGCAAGACAACAGGCCTCATGTATTTTTGCCAGATATAGAAGAAACATGTTTCAGAGTCACGGCCCTTTTCACCCAAAAAGAGCTGCATCATCCAAAAATGGGTAGCATTAGAAAGAGGATAGATCTGACTGATGAAGTGGCTTGTCTGTTCAAAGTAGTGCCTTTTCTGTGGTCACTTCCTACCTGTTTCTGAAGTCTGTCTGAGTTCAGCTTTGATCCCAAGGTGCAGGAGTACATCATCTCGTTGCCTGTGCAGATCCAAGGATCAACCAGCCACCCACTTGCCAATATGTCTGCAGCTAAAATTGTCCAAGAGTTTCACAGTGAAACAAATTCACCCAGCTGCTGTTTAAAAACACCAGCAGATTACACTTCATCATGGAAGTACAGCTGTTAGCGTATGAGATGCCCATTCTAAGATTTACAAGCATCATTCTATTTAACCTCTATGGCAGATCATCTTTGTTGCTGTTCTTTAATCTCAGATGCTTTACTGCTATCTGCTTTCCTATATCTATCCAGGCAAGGCTAAAAGTAGCCTCTATTAAAAAAAAAAAAAAAGAAAAAAAAAGAAAAAAAAAAAGAAAAGTCTAAAAATACCACAGGATTGGAATAGATTTAATGTATAAACTAGATTTCTGTTTTAAACAGTTAGATGAGGAAAAGCCAAAAATAGATGCAACTAAAAGGAAATGTGCTTGTTTTAATGCTGGAAGATGACAATGCTAAATTAAAAGATTGTAAAAACTGGTTCCAGTGTCTTAAATATATCACTCTTTTAACATTTAATCTTCTCAAATTGTATGAAAAATCTTAAAGTATTGCACATTTCACACTCTTGACAAAAGCCATTTGTATTTCTATTTTCCACTTATTCACTCCATGGGGAAAAAACAGAAATTTTCTGACATTTTTTTGAATACTACAATGCTTTCAGCTGATAGTGAGAGAGCAACAGTTTATTTCAAGCTAATACTCTCAGTCACATGAGGCCTGATATTTAAAGTATTTTAATCAATATGAAAGAATAACAGATGCCGAGCTCTCCAAATACAATGATATTTACAGTATAAAGCTTCTTCAACAGCAAGCTGAAAAAGAAATACATAGAGGGCTTTTCTTTGCAGAATAAGATTTTAGCCTCAAGGTCTGCATTTATTCTCTAATCTCTTTTTTTACAAGGCCTCTTGAAACATCAAGTTTCTCTCCTTGTTCTTTTTTTTTTTTTTTGCTAACACAACTGTCCACTCACTCATTTGGCTTCATATATAATCCTCATCTGCTGTAAACACACACAAATATTGGAAATAGGAAAGTCTTCCAGTTTTCTGTCCCATTCCTCCACCACTGCAAATCTATTCCTTACTGTTTGCACTGCTCTTGAGCATGTTAGCCATCTTTGTTTAAGCAACTTACAAGATGGAAATTTCTGTGCTTTTCCAGAGGCAGTTCCTCAAGCTACACAATTCTGCTGTTAAGAAACCTTCATTTGGATAGTGTCTCCCAATGCTTCTTTGTTCGCAATAATTGGTCAGTGATATTCATTATGACTGGAAAAAAATGCTTTATTTGGCATTGCACTGCAACTGGGCAGACATGAATGCTCTAGGAAAGCCCTGTTCTAGTATGCTGGCATTTTTTTTATCTTGTAAGTCATTTGCTGGCTTAAAGAGCCTATCACTGGAAGAAACAATACAATACAAACAATACAAACCCACTTTTGGCTTTGCCAGTAAAAGCTAGACAGAACAGATCAAGGAAAAGGAAAAAGAAATAAGACCAGAAGAAGAAGAGAGATGACTAGAAGCAACTGTTAATATTGGACTGATGGAAAAGCTGGATAGCTATTAGTTTAAAATCAATAGTATGTTCAGTCATGTGGTAAGCAGAATTCCATATGGTTGACTGAGTTATTGATGTGGGAGTTTATTTATTTAGCTGTATGCAAGGTGTCACAAGCCAGTCTTCAACAGAGTGATTAACGTGACTGAAAAAAGCTCTTTTAGTATCATCAGCTCTGGGAGCTCTGTTTCAGGATATTGTCTCTGCCCACCTGCAATGGCAGTGAAACATTGCTAGTAAGAGGTGCACTTAAGTAACTTAGCAGCCAAGGGCTAACCACCCATGGCTAGGGATGAAAGGGAACAGTCTATAAAGAGAACTTCTCCAATGGGGACTTCAGCTCAGCTGTGGTCCTTTGATGTAATTTTTTTGGAGTAGCCCAGTAGTTAATGTCTCTCAGTGAAATTAAAAGAGAACTAATTCTCAGCCCTTGTTTTGATTTGGGCAAAGGAAAAGTTATATGGTATAACCTTATGTAACTGTGCCAATGAGTGATTATTGTCTTCCTGTCCAGGTGACACAGAGTTGTTCACACTCTCATGACTCAAAGCCGGGCCTCCATGCGATGGGACTGGCTGAGTCAATATTACATAGCACTTGGCCTTAGATTTTGGTCCAAGTGCTATGAGGTGTCCAGTATCCCTAAAACATCATCATCATCATCATCATCATCATCATCATCCTCACCATTATTTTTATGAATTTTAATTTGTCCATTTTTTCTTTTTTTTTTTTTTGAAAAAGCATGAATATAATATGGAAGCTGACCAGAATGATGCTTCACAGCATGTTTATAAAACATGTGTTGCATGCTTTTGGGCTTTGTCCTCAGGAATAGGGTGTGTTTGAGAAGATGCTGGGATAAAAGAGCTCAAGTTGCAGAAATTTGAAGAGCTGGTAGAGTCTCCTCCATGCTCTATGTGGAGAAGAGTTTTCTAGAGTTGCACCCAGACTGACCTGCGGTGACATCAATAAGTTTGATCTTAAGGGGAATCCAGGAATAAATTAAGATGTGCTGTGTGGATGATCAAGAACCAGGACCCTCATATGAAACAGAGAGCAGTTATTTCACAGTAAGACACATCCAAAGAACATTCTGTGCTAACTGGGGGACCTCACTGAAGAACTATTGACTGCTGCAGTGTTTTTTTCCCCTCCATCTTTTATTTATTTATTTATTTAATGAGACAGACTCAAAACTTCAGACTGGCTTGTAAAACAGTAGTTATGGCACTTACTTGCAATGTAAAAGGCCAAGATACAAGTCCAAGATCTGAACTAGATAGAGCAGATATTTGAATTCAAGTTTCATGCTTTCTAATGATAGTTCACTACCCTATGCACTCTTGTTCAGTTTTCTAAGGTTGATTAGTATCTATTCTGTTCTGACTAGAAATTTTATCCTGCTGCTAAGACACTTATCCTAACACATTTTTTTTTCAACAAAAATATTATGTTCCCTTGGAAAAAAAATCTATTTTTGAAAAATGAGTATTTTTCTGACAAAAAGCTTCCCAACCTACTCTTTGAGACACACAATATGGGTTATTACTGCCAAATTAAACTCAAAGTAAATGCACTAATGTTAATCTGATTTGGATTCAAATTTTAATAAAATAAATATTTCAGTCTTCCCTTTACTAAGTTTATGAAGAGCTAGATCCTCAAATGCAGAAGCTTAAAGGAACAATTTAACTTCTGTGCCAGCTTCACATTTTATAGCCCATAAATAATTCTTTGTCTGTCTAGTGAACCACTGTACACAGACTCATTAGAAAAAAAATAGTATAAATTAATGCCACCCAGCAGTTGAGAAATAAATGAGATCCTATCAACTCCTATTCTATTATCAAAAAAGCATAACACATAACACGCAAATGTGACACCACTTTCAGAGGTTTATGGTTGTTATTTATAGCATATTCTAAAGTTTTCTGATACTTTTGCAATACTGCCTAAATAGAGGTAGCAAAGAAATGTGAGAGAAGTACGTATCCTGGGCCAAATTTGCTCCATTTTAAATTTCAGAAGTTTTGCCACATGTGCTACCAAAAGCAGAATTTTCTTCTCATGTATAAACACACACTTAATTCAGCCCATTCATTCTAGTCTGTCTTGTGAACGAATGATGAATTAAAGAGTTATAACTCCTAAAGGATCAGAATCTTTTTTTTTTTTCCTCTTTTTTTTTTTTTTTGGTCTGTTTCCTTGTTATTTATATCACTGAAGGACAGATCTTTAATGCAGTTTGTAAACTTGAATTCATATGATGATGCTGGATAATGAAATCCATTTTTGGCAGCTTCTCTGATACATGTTGTACATTTCTATTGTTTTATTTAATTTCTAACTCCTAAATATTTTATGTCTTCCTATTCTTCTGCAGCTTATCATTGAATTTGGTAGGGAAGTACTTATAATTGTGGAAAAATAATTCCTTTATAATTCCTTGTTTAAACAATTATAAAATAGTTAGTAAGTAAATTATAGAGTTTTATCCTCCTTCTGAGGATAAAAATTACTTTTTTTTCCTTAAAATATACTATACATTGCAATGAAACTCTCAGCTTTAATCTTAGTTCATTGGATTCAGGTTTTCATCTTTCTTTATTTTGATTTTTTAATTTCTGTGATATCCTTCAAAAGGAAAAAGGTCATTAGAATTTCAAGTTGTCATGAGTATTTTTAGCCAAAGCACTAGATATTTGCTGTGATGACTATCATATTACTTTCTTTTGCTTCCTTTTACAAATAGATGGGCACAATTTACTATTCAAAAGTACACATCATATTAATCATATTTGAAAAGGGCATCCTATATCAGAAACTCATTTGATTAAAGTAACAGGTTTTCATGCTGAAATCTTTTATTTATCTATTTATAGAGATCAGCTTAACAAGAACAAAACATTTTTTCTAATGATTTCACTACAAAACAGGTGATACCCAGCAGTTCCCTTTGGATTTAAAGTCTGTAAAAGTACATTATCTATCCTTTACTTTTCATCACATTTTATCTCAAAGATGAGGTAAATATTAATTCAGATAGTTTCTGTATCAAGAACTGTATGTTTTGTGCAACAATTTATCTACATAAGCAATTTCAAATTAGCCAGGAAGATATTTTACAGAATACGTGATAATAATATTTATATTTTCAATCCTTTTCATCTTCTTGACACCAGTGTATCTCAACAGCAGTTTTCAAAAATACATGGCCAGCTGCAAAAATAATTTTCACTTGTTCATCTCTGAGTCTCCTTAAATGTGGCTAAGGATTGCTAATCAAAAAGGTTGTTATCTTCTAATTTGAATATTATCTATTAATTAGCCATGGACTATTCTTCACATCACTGAAGTCATTTTGCAATAGTGTAACTTGTGTTCTCTCTGCCATTGATGCATGATATGCTTCACATTACCACAACATAGAAGTGGAAGCCCAAAACAGTAGCTCTGTATTTCACATTCTTAAAGTACAGACTATATTCTCCCAAATTTACACCCTTCTTCATAAAGCTTCCTCCTATCACTCTAGGAGCCCTCTAGTTAACAAGCAACATATTTGAACTCTAAATAATTACATTACTGTAAATGTACTGTAAAAGAACAGACGCCAAGAAACATCTTTATCTCAACTTCCTATTACTCTCTTTTTTCTAGGTAGTTGTTAGATGAGCATGCTTGGGACCTTTATTCCAAGGCAAATTAGTATTAATATCTTAAATATTCAATGCTATTTTAATCTCCTGTTGTATTCCTAAATTTGATGAAAAAGTATATACTTGGCAACTTTGCTATAATTTCAGGATTTAGGTACGTGTGACACGCGTGTATGAGAGGAGATGGGTGCACATGGTGAAAGCTGTTCAGAAACTGCTATTGCATTTAATTTTGTAATAATTTCTGTTTCCTGCAGAATTTACTTCATGGTTAGAGGCACTAGTAACGCCCTCTTCAAATTCATTATTATCACAACTTTCAGGTGCTCTGATTTCAACTTTGGCATTTTGCATCATAAAAAAAAAAGAAAAGAAAAGAAAACACATTGCCCCATAATCCATTTCCATAATATAACATGCAGTGATTCTTGCCATTATCTTAAATGAGAGAGGACAGAAAGGCAATCTGCTCTCTTGCACTAACTTTGGGCTTCATAGAAATAAAATACAAGAATGAAAAGGGTAAATCGTCTTTTGTAATTACAGTAGTAGTACTTCAAAGTATTCATGTGTTTGGAATCACATTTACAGATCAAGCAGAATTATCCATTGCAAATACAAGAAATAGCTCCCAAGCTCCTAGAGTTGTCTAAAAAAAAAAAGAAAAAAAAAATAAGTTCAACTGTTTTGCTATTGACACTAACTTGTCTACTTGCCACAGTAAACATAAAAGGAAAAAGAAATAATTGGCCACTGGTAAATTCTAAAACAATTCAAGGTAAGAATGATTCGGAAACTTTTTATCTATTCAGTCCTCTTTAGTTTTGCCTTTGCATTGCTACACTGTACAGATCGCCTGCCAAAGAATAATCCACGAGCTCATTTTCTATGTCCTACTATTTGCTGGGGCTAGCAAGGACAAAATGTGTGTAGGACTTGGCAGTCCCTCGAAATGTAATATCAGTTGAGTCACTGGGCCATGAGCACAGTTTAATACCTGGGCATCATGCATGGAGAGGACTCAGTAGCAGTACATCAGAATAGCCTTTTTAAGCTAGAGATAATGGGAAAATAAATGCTTTCTGCACAGACTTTTGAAAAATAAACAATACAAAAATTATCTTGCTGTCAATGATTCCTGAAGTTCGCTAATAAATATGTATTTTTCTATTGTATTAAAAACCAAACAACGGCAAATGGTAAACAACCACACTAAGAAGTGAATGTCACATGCCTGTGACCAAAGGCATGAGGGAGAAAAGGAGGGAGTCGTGGGTGATTCCTCAATTCAGAGAACAGAGGGTCTGATATGTAGGTGCAACCCCCCTCTGAGTGAAGTCTGCTGCCTTCCTGGGGCCTGGGTTAAGGACGTCACCCAGAAACTTCCCAGTCTGGTTATACCCACAGACTCTTATGCACTGATGGTCCTACATGTGGGAGGAGAAGGAGGAGTAACTCATAGCCTGAGGGCAATCAAAACGAAATTGGGGCAGACAATCAGGAACTCAGGTGTGCAGGTCATATTCTCTTTCACTCTTCCCAGCGCTGGCAGTAATATAGAAAGAAATAGGAGGATATGGTCCATCAACATGTGGCTCCGTGGCTAGTGTCATCACCACAGCTTTGGTTTCTTCAGCAACAGCAAACTTTACGTGGCATGATGGAATCTGATGGGATCCGTCTTTCTCAAAGTGGGAAGAGCCCTGGGACATAAGCTAGCAGGGCTCATTGAGAGGGCTTTAAACTAGATTCAAGGCGAGAAGGAGGTATCTTTGCGGAAGCAGGTTATGGGGTAGGCGGTGGTCTGTCATGCCACTCAGCAGCCTAACTCCATAGCCTGTGAGGGGCACCCTAAGCCTGAAGAGACTAAATGGGGAAATAAGAGAATTTCTGAAGGCCCACACAGTCAAGTTGCAGCTGCCCAACTAGAACAAGAGGCACATTGGTTGCCCGACTCAAATGCCTTTATGTAAACTCATACCGCATGGGGAATAAACAAGGGGAACTGGAGATGTGTGTGCGATTGCAGGGCCATGATCTCACTGCAATTACTGAGACATGGTGGGATAGCTCTCATGACTGGAACGCCATGGATGGCTTTAGGCTTTTCGGAAAGGGAAGGCCAGGAAGGTGAGGTGACAGAGTTGCTCTTTACGTGAGAGAGCAACTGGAATGTATAGAGCTCAGCATAGGGGAGAGTGAAGCGTGGCATATGGGTGAGGATTAAAAGGCAGGCTAACAGGGGTGACACTGTCATGGGAGTTTCCTACAGGCCTCCTGACCAGGAAGAGGAAGTGGATGAGGCCTTCTACAGGCAGTTGCAAGAAACCTCACGATCCCAGGCCCTAGTCCTTATGGAGGACTTCAGCCACCCTGATGTCTGCTGGGATTATCACACAGCTAGGAGCAGACAGTCCAGGATGTTCCTGCAGAACACTGCAGACAACTTCTTGATGCAGGTGGTTGATGAGCCAACAAGGAGAGGGGTGCTGCTAGACCTGATACTAACAAACAGAGATGGTCTAGTGAGAAATGTGAAGGCTGGGGACAGTCTTGGCTGCAGTGACCATGAGATGTTGGAATTCACGATCCTGCAAGGAGGAAGATGGACAAGAAAGAGGACTGCAAACCTGGACTTCAAGAGAGATAACTTTGCCTTCTTCAGGGAGTTCCCTGGAGGAATCCCCTGGTCCAGGGTCCTGGAAGGAAAAGGGTTCCAGGAGAGCTGGCCAATATTCAAACACCACGTTCTCCACGATCAGAATTGGTGTATTTCTGTAAGAAAGAAGTTGATCGAGGTGGGCAGGAGACCTGTGTGGATGGAGGTGGCAAGGAGCTGTTGCGTAAACTTAATGAGAAAAAGAGCATATACATAATGTGGAAGAACGTCCAGGCCACATGGGAAGAATATAGGAACATTGTCAGAGAATGCAGGAGTGCAACGAGGAAGGCCAAGGCCCATTTAGAATTAGAGTTAGTGAGAGATGTCAGGGACAAGAGGAAAGGCTTCTAAAAATACATCAGCAACAAAAGGAAGACTAGGGAAAATGCCAATCTGCTGCTGAATGGGGAAGATGCCTTGCTGGCGGAGGACACAGAGAAGGCAAGAGTTACTAAATTCTTTGCTAGCCCCCATGAACTACAGAACCTGGAGACAAGAGAGAGAATCAAGAGAGGGGGAAGACTTTACACTGCTCGAGGAGGATTGGGTTAGGGATTATTTAGGCAAACTGGACATCCATAAATCTCTGGGCCCAGATGGGATGCACCCAGGAGTGCTGAGGGAACTGGCAAGATTATTGCTCGGCTGCTCTCTGTCATCTTCAGGAGGTCATGGAGAGCAGGGGAGGTGCCTGAGGACTGGAAGAAAGCCAACAGTCACAAAAGTCTTCAAAAAGGGCAAGAGGGAGGAGCCAGGAAACTACAGGCCAGTCAGCCTCACCTCTGTCCCTAGAAAGGTGATGGTGCAGCTCATCCTAGGCACCATCTCTAGACATGTCAAGGAAAAGAAGGTGATCAGGAGTAGTCAGCATGGACTCACCAAGGGAAAGTCTTGTTTGACGAACCTGAGAGCCTTCTACGATGAGGTGACTGGCTTGATGGATGAAGGGAAAGCCATGGATGTTGTCTAGCTTGATTTCAGCAAGGCTTTGAACACATTGTCACATAACACTCTCATAGGAAAGCTCCGAAAGTATAGACTGGGCAAGTGGATAGTGAGGTGGATTGAGGACTGACTGGATGGCGGAGCCCAGAGGGTGGTGATAAATGGGGCCAAGTCTAGTTGGAGGCCTGACTAGTGGTGTCCCACAAAGGTCAATACTGGGCCTGGTGCTCTTCAAGTTGTTCATCGCTGCCTTGGACGAGGGCACAGAGTGCACCCTCAGCAAGTTTGCAGATTATACCAAACTAAGTGGAGTGGCAGACACTTCCGAAGGCTGTGCTGCCATTCAGAGAGACCTAGACAGGTTGGAGAGTTGGACAGAGAGGAACCTCATGAGCTTCACAAGGAAAAGTGCAGGGTCCTGCAGCTAGGGAGGAATAACCCCAACACCAATACAAATTAGGGGTTGACCTGCTGGAAGGCAGGTCTGTGAAGAGGGATTTGAGAGTCCTGGATGATAACAAGTATACCATGAGGCAGCAGTGTGCCCTCATGGCCAAGAAGGCCAATGGGACCTTGGCCTTCATCAGGTCTCCACCTGATGGTTTCCACCACTGTCAAGCAGCAGGTTGATGGAGGTGATCCTGCCCCTCACCTCAGCTCTGCTGAGGCTGCACCTGGAGCAGTGTGTGCAGTTCTGGGCTCCCCAGTACAAGAGGGATGGGGAGCTTCTAGAAAGGGTCCAGCGTAGACCCATGACACTGATTAAGGGACTGGAGCATCTATCTTATGAGGAAAGACTAAGCCTCGAGAAGAGAAGACTGAGAGCAGATTAGATCAACATGTTCAAGTACCTGAGGGGTGAATGTAGGGAGAATGGTGTCAAACTTGGTTGTGGCCAGTGATAGGACAAGGGATAATAGGTACAAGTTGAAGGACAGAAAGTTGCATCTCCATGTGAGGGCTAACTTCTTTCCTGTGAGAGTGACAGAGCACTGGAACAGGCTGCCCAAAGAGGTTGTGGAGTCTCCTTCTCTGGAGATCTTCCAAATCTGCCTGGATGCCACCCTGTGCTACGTGATGTAGATATCCCTGCCTGAGTAGGAGGCTTAGACTAGATGATCTCTAGAGGTCTCTTCTAACCTTAACCATTCTGTGATTCTGTGAATAAATAAAATGTTAGGAAATTTCAGTTGCAACCTCGCAAGAAAACTTACAGCTACTTCCAACTTTTAACCTTCCATTTGCCTCTCAATCTGTGAGACTGAACAAGATTTTTTTTCTACTTTAAAGTCACAAGATGTGTTCATATTCTCTTTTTATTTTTTATCTCACTTTCTGATTAGAACATTTTGAAATGCTGCTTAAATTTCTGTAATCTAAAAGCCCCATCAGATGATTAGGCATAATCATCTTTGGCTGGCCAAAGCTTCCAAGAGACATCTTTTTCTCTTAACAACATCTGATGTAGACCCTGTGTAGGTGAAGATATCTGTCATTGTTGCTATCTGGCAATTTCAATAAAACCTTTGAAATGCTGATGAACCTATATATGCTGATGAATGCTTATGAACACATATAACGGATGGCTTACCTAGATACTCTCCTTTGCTGAGATCTGAAGTATACTCCTGTATCACACTTTAAGGATGATCACAGAATGAGATTAGCATGCAGTATAAATAATGTGATAGCATGTGTTATAAATTTCCTCTTTGAATAGTCTCTCTCACTCTCTCTGTATAGGCATATACCTATTGAAAGCATAAACCTATATAACTTTAAAATATATAAATACTCAAGGCATAATATCTAATTTTAAGCAAGTGAAGTGAGCAAATAAGTAAAAAAGATCAATGTCATAAAATCCATTTTATTTTTAATTGAATAATGTCAGCTAAATATTATCTCATAGCTATCATTCATGTTTACAGCAGAATTCCTTTTTTAATGTGTCTTATCTGATTGTTTATGTTTGCTTTTATTGCACATATCTCTTTGATCTCTAACCAGCTATAATTATGATGTTTTCAACATGTTTTATGTTCTTATAACTGCTATGCTCTATCAAATTTGGTACTTATACTGTCAACTTCAGGCCTTTCATGTTCTTTCATCTTTGTTGCCAGTGCCCTTTTTGTTATACTTGTTTATGGAATCTAATATTAACATTTAAGTGCATATTTCAAAGAAAATGGACCAGAAGATGTCAAACATGCATTCACTTCATAATTTATTTATATTAATCTTTTTTCTTTCTATAGAAGTGCACAGTAAACACCTAATTGATATAGTCTCCCTTCTACCTTTTTTTTTTTTTTTTTGCTAATGGCTGATTTATCTAGCTGGACTAAAAAAAACCTTTATGGTTTGTTGAATTTGGTTTCCAAATTTCTGCCTTTATGGTGTTCAAGTGGCAGATATTTTGTGATATAGTCTGAGATGTCTCTTGGATTGTGGCTGAAAGCAGGATTGCCTTTTCCTGTCTGTTTGTCTGTCCATCTGCCTTCTCTTTCCTCTGTCGCTCAAAAGAGGAAGCTCAGTAGTGCTGGGGATAACAGAATTAAATTTTGAGATCATAGTACTTATAAAACTTGGGTAGCCTATGTTTTCCCCTAAAATCATATGTAATAAGTCCAGACTTCTAGCTGTTGAGTGCCCAATTAATGCTCAAAAGAATAAACATCATCATAAGTAGCAAAATACACACTATTTAGCATGTAAATGCAACTTATTATGTGTTAGTAAATGAAAGCTATTGTCACAAATAGATAAGTTGAATTGAGTTTAAACTGTCAGAAAAAATGCATTTTACTAAAAGAATATTATAGTCACCGAGTCATACACTATACCAAAAGTAATATATGAGGTTAGTGAACAGCTTAATGGCATCTGAGCCATTTGAGCCATTTGACTGCTTTTAAAGTAACAGCACAGGTGTTACAGGAGGAAGAATTTGGCTGTTAGTATAGAAAAAAACTAACTGAAGTTATTTACATAAGTTCCATGCAATTGCATGTACTGTTAAATGAACATGTGATTAGGTAAAAGAACATATCTCAGAGGAGAAGTGTAAATACCAGGTTGATTCATTGAATTGGGAGGAGTAGCAGATACCCTAGAGGGCTGCGCTGCCATCCAAAGGGACCTGGACAGACTGGAGAACTCGGCAGTGAGAAATCTCATGAAATTCAACAAAGACAAGTGCAAGGTCCTGCACTTGGCGAGGAATAACCCCAGACACCAGTACAGGCTGGGGACCAACCTTCTGGAGAGCAGTTCTGCAAAGAAAGACCTGGGTGTCATGGTGGGTGACAAGTTGACCATGAGGCAGCAGTGTGCCCTCGTGGCCAAGAAGGCCAATGGGATCCTGGGGTGCATTAAGAAGAGCGTCTCCAGCAGATCGAGGGAGGTGATCCTGCCCCTCTCCTCAGCTCTGGTGAGGCCACATCTGGAGTATTATGTGCAGTTCTGGGCTCCACATTACAAGAGGGATGTAGAGCTGCTGGAGAGAGTCCACTGCAGGGCTACAAGGATGATCAGGGGCCTGGAACATCCTATGGGGAGAGGCTGAGAGAGCTGGGCCTGTTCAGCCTGGAGAAGAGAAGGCTGAGAGGGGACCTGATCAGTGTCTATAAGTACCTCAAGGGAGGCAGTGAGGAGGATGGGGCTGGTCTCTTTTCACAGGTGGCCACTCATAGAACTAGAGGAAACGGCCAGAAACTGAAGCACCAAAAGTTCCACAGGAACTTAAGGAAAAAATTCTTAAGAGTGAGGGTGACAGAGCACTGGAACAGGCTGCCCAGAGAGGTTGTGGAGTCTCCTTCTCTGGAGATCTTCAAAACCCGCTTGGACGCAGTATGGTGCCACGTGCTCTAGGTGACCCTGCGTGTGCAGGGGGGTTGGACTAGATGACCTCTAGAGGCCCCTTCCAACCTTAAGCATTCTATGATTCTATGATTCTATGATTCAGCGTGTTATCCTGCAAGTCAGTACTGAATCCAAATCAACAGCTTTCATTTTCACAGTAGTTAAAATGGGAATTCATATAACATTCTTTTGGTACTACATTTGTCTTTTAGGATCCTACAGTTTTGGAAACCGAGTGCAGAGGAAACAAAATATGCACTGAAATCTTTATTCATGTATTCACCAGTCCAAAAATACAATTAATACAAATAATAATTTGATCATTCTCTTATACAGCATGAGCAGAATAAAACTCAACAGTAGTTCATATCAGCAAAACTTGAGATGGCCCTTCCTTTGTTCAAACAGGAGATATCTTAAAAGTAATCATTGATATTGATAATAGACACTGGAAGATGCAAAAGAGAAGGGGACATCAAGGTAGACTACCACAATCCTACAGCTGGAGTACCAGATCATATACAGCACCACATATAGCACTTCTACTTTGATATATTCTTTTTTATGTCATTTTGTAACTTGTAAGAATGCTGATAAAGAAAACTGGAAGGTCCCTGCCAGCATTCATTTAGGAGAGCTTGTACATCTTGGTTTTTGCCATTTTTGCCCAGACTTTGTAAAAGTACATACTTGGTATAAATACATACTTGGTATAGTGTCCTATGTTGAGTTTTTCTTTCCTTCTTTTTTTTTTCCTCTCTCTCTTTTTTTTTTTTTTTTTTAGCAAGATGTCCTTCTGAAAAAAACTAGGATTTTTTTTGCAGAATTTTGGCTTTTCTACATTTTTTTCAGAGCCTGTTATAACTTCAACTCTGCTTTATTGCAGTTTCTGACTCAGTGTTTTTTTTTATCAAGGAATCACCATGAATGTCCATGAGCAGTAAATCAATGCTGTCTCCTTAGGGGCACATGGCTGATTTATTTGGCATTTGACCCATAAAGTTTCACCTTTTCATTGGGATTTTCAAATGATAGTTAATAAATAGAAATACACTTTGCTCTTTGCACATACCCTGCATATGGATGAGTAGTAATTATTATACCGATTTTGCAAATATGGAAACTGAGGCATAAAGAGATCTGTTCACTTACAAAAGGTCACACAGTGAGTCAGTCAAAAAATTAATAAAATTTGTGTATCCCACCTCCCAACTGCTCCGCTGTAAGCATTATAGTTTTTCTTACAAGCTGTTCAATTATAAAATGGCCTATAAAGAACCAGTTATGAATAGAGAAATCAGAAAATGATAAGGAAGAAATGCAACAAGGATAATCACACTTCAAACAACCCTATTAATTTTTGTCATCATTCTAGGCGTGTTGTCTCTTACATGATGTGAAGCTTGCTTAATTATTCTGAATTAATATTAGGAAATGTCTCATTAGCCAACCAGATCGAATTTAGTTATCATTTCTTATTTATTAAGGATAACATTCTATAGTCCTGAAAATCTGGTTTAGTCCATTTTGCTAATTTTATCATAGCAATTGCATCAACATAAACAACAATTAGATGGCTCAACATGCAATAGGCAAACTGCTAACTTCCATTAAAGTAGGTTTATGGCCCTCTTGAGTAAAACTTCTTTGTAACAAACCATACAGAAACCAAATTTTGAGACTTTGTTCTGCTTGAATTTCACTGTATACTCTCTTAGGCATTTCTAGCTATACTACAAACATAAATCAAAATAATTATGTGATACAGGTTTATGTTGTAGTGTCTGATGCGGTTATTACTTTGAGGCTTGATTCTTTTCAAGCTTCTCTTCTTTTTTATTAAGATTGCAATGTAAACTGGCAGTTTGCCCTGCAGATACAGCTAGTCAAGGCTTTTCTCTCTTTCTTTCTTTCTTTCTTTCTTTCTTTCTTTCTTTCTTTCTTTCTTTCTTTCTTTCTTTCTTTCTTTCTTTCTTTCTTTCTTTCTTTCTTTCTTTCTTTCTTTCTTTCTTTCTTTCTTTCTTTCTTTCCTTCTTTCCTTCTTTCCTTCTTTCCTTCTTTCCTTCTTTCCTTCTTTCTTTCCTTCTTTCCTTCTTTCTTTCCTTCTTTCCTTCTTTCCTTCCTTCCTTCTTTCCTTCCTTCTTTCTTCCTTTCTTCCTCTCTTTCTTTCTTTCTTTCTTTCTTTCTTTCTTTCTTTCTTTCTTTCTTTCTTTCTTTCTTTCTTTCTTTCTTTCTTTCTTTCTTTCTTTCTTTCTTTCTTTCTTTCTTTCTTTCCTTCTTTCCTTCTTTCTTTCTTTCTTTCCTTCTTTCTTTCCTTCTTTCTTTCCTTCTTTCTTTCTTTCTTTCCTTCTTTCTTTCCTTCTTTCTTTCCTTCTTTCTTTCCTTCTTTCTTTCCTTCTTTCTTTCCTTCTTTCCTTCTTTCCCTCTTTCCCTCTTTCCCTCTTTCCCTCTTTCCTTCCTTCTTTCCTTCTTTCCTTCTTTCCTTCTTTCCTTCTTTCCCTCTTTCCCTCTTTCCCTCTTTCCTTCTTTCTAACAGTAAATTGATTAAGTCTTAATTTGTATCCATTGTAATGGGAAAAAAGCTATTGCTCATGTACCAGACCACTGTGTTTTTATATCCTCTCCCAGGATCATTCAGTCAGCACTACTGAATTATCTCAGCTTAAGACTTTAATACAACAAGGGTGAAAAGTAGCAAAAGTACTATCTCAGATTCCCCATTTTCTCTGTTCATGTCTGCTCATTTCACCTGCAATACCACAGTTTGCTTTCTCCTCAATTCTGCTGATACATATGTTAGTGAAGTCCTGTTGTAAATCAGCTCACTGAAGTTGTTTGAATTAAAACACTTCAGAAAAAAAATCATTTTTAAACTCATATCATTTGGATATTTTGGTTTGTTGCAAAGCTTTACTAAGAGTTTCAGAATAACAAGGGGCATTGAGCTATGCCAGAGAGGAGGGAAAGAGACCTGGAAATGGAAGAGTAAGCAGAAACTAACTCCTTAAACATTTTGAAGAAACTCCTTAAAAATTTTGAAACTGAGAAACAAGTAGTTAACTTAAGAGAGAAGGGGAAGGCTATGGGACAATTTGGTAGTCATTAAAAAAAGAATATCCCTTTACTTGCAGTGAAATTAATAATGTAACTTATATTTGCTTAGAAACACTAGTATATAAAGAAAAAAAATGAAGCACACACTTAAAGGGAATGTTTTTCTATTTCAGGATTTGCTCGGTCTGTCAGTCCATTTTGATGAGTAGATTTTGGTGGAGAAAAAAAATCTTAGGTTTTTGCATTTTCAAGGAGGTCACCAGCAGAATCAGGAACAGTAATCACTCATACAAGGCTTTTAAAAGTCTCCCATAAGAACCTTATGACAAACTAATGAATCATGGGCTAGATAAGTGGAAAACAGGTTGAACTGTTATGCTCAGAGTTTTGCAGTACAAAGTCCAGGTGGAGGCTGGTCATGAGTATTGTCCCCATTGATTGATACTGGGGCCTATACGATTTAATTCTGTTGATTTAAACAGATGATATAAAACTGATAGGAATAGTTAATAGATCACCTTTTTATACTGACATTCAGAGGACCATGATGGGCTACAGAAATGGGCAGAGAAGAAGCTCATGAGGTTCAGCAAAGGGCACTGCCAAGTCCTGCACGTGGGGAAGAATAACCCCATGCAACCACATACACAGAGAGACATCCAGATAGTAGCTCTGCAGGGAAGAACATGGGGGTCCTGGGTGACAACAAGCTGAACTTAGTTCAGAAATGTGCCCACAAGGAAAAGAAATTTGATGGTATTCTGAGCTGCATTAGGAAGTACCTTGCTAGCAGATCAAGGGAGGGGATCTTCTTGGGCAGAGAGCTGTTGGGTAAACTTAATGAGAAAAAGAGCACATACATTATGTGGAAGGGCGAGACCACATGGGAAGAATACATGAACATTGTCAGAGAATGCAGGGATGCGACAAGGAAGGCCAAGGCCCGTTTGGAATTAGAGTTAGCAAGGTATGTCAGGGACAAGAGGAAAGGCTTCTATAAATACATGAGCAGCAAGAGGAAGACAAAGGAAAATGTGGGTCAGCTGCTGAATGGGGAAAGTGCCTTGGTGACAGAGGGAGCAGAGAAGGCAGAGTTACTAAATGCCTTCTTTGCTTCTGTCTTTACTGCTAAGGCTAGTCATGAACTACAGAGCCCAGAGACAAGAGAGAGAATCAGGAAAGGGGAAGACTTTACACTGCTCAAGGAGGATTGGGTTAGGGATTATTTAGGCAAACTGGACATCCATAAATCTCTGGGCCCGGATGGGGTGCACCCAGGAGTGCTGAGGGAACTGGCAGGATTATTGCTCAGCTGCTCTCTGTCATCTTCAAGAGGTCATGGAGAGCAGGGGAGGTGCCTGAGGACTGGAAGAAAGCCAACAGTCACACCAGTCTTTAAAAACGGCAAGAGGGAGGAGCCAGGAAACTACAGGCCAGTCAGCCTCACCTCTGTCCCTAGAAAGGTGATGGTGCAGCTCGTCCTAGACACCATCTTTAGACATGTCAAGGAAAAGAAGGTGATCAAGATTCACCAAGGGAAAGTCATGTATGATGAACCTAATAGCCTCTACAATGGGATGAATGGCTTGATGAATGATGGGACAACTGTGAATGTTGTCTACCTTGATTTTAGCAAGATTTTGAACACATTCTCCCATAACACTCTCATAGGAAAGCTCTGGAAGTGTAGACTGGGCAAGTGGACAGTGAGGTGGATTGAGAACTGGTTGGATCACAAAGCCCAGAGGGCGATAATAAATGTGACTGAGTTGAGTTGGAGGCTTGTGGCCAATGGTGTCTTTTGTGGATCAGTATTGGGCCTGGTACTGCTCAACTTGTTAATCAATGACTTGGACAAGGGGACAAAGTGCAGCCTGAACTAGTTTGTGGACGATGTCAAACTGGGTGGAGTGGCCGATACTCCAGAGGGCTGTGCTGCCATTCAGAGGGACCTAGACAGGTTGGAGTGTTGGGCAGAGAGTAACCTCGTGATGTGCAACAAGAACAGGTGCACCTTGTCCTCTGCAGCTGGGGAGGAATAACCCAGACACCAGTACAGATTAGGGGTTGACCTGCTGGAAAGCAGCTCCGTGAACAGGGATTTGGGAGTCCTGGGTGATAACAAGTTAACCATGAGGCAGCAATGTGCCCTCATGGCCAAGAAGGCCAATGGGATCCTGGCCTGCATCAGGTGGAGTGTTGCCAGCAGGTTGATGGAGGTGGTCCTGCCCCTCACCTCAGCTCTGCTGAGGCTGCACCTGGAGCAGTGTGTGCAGTTCTGGGCTCCCCAGTACAAGAGGGATGGGGAGCTTCTAGAAAGGGTCCAGCATAGACCCATGATGCTGATTAAGGGACTGGAGCATCTATCTTATGAGGAAAGACTAAGTGAGCCTCGAGAAGAGGAGACTGAGAGGAGATTAGATCAACATGTTCAAGTACCTGAGGGGTGAAAGTAGGGAGAATGGTGTCAAACTTGGTTGTGGCCAGTGACAGGACAAGGGGTAATGGGTGCAATTGAAAGACAGAAAGTTGCATCTCCATGTGAGGGCTAACTTCTTTCCTGTGAGAGTGACAGAGCACCTGAATAGGCTGCCCAGAGAGGTTATGAAGTCTCCTTCTCTGGAGATCTTCCAAATCTGCCTGGATGCCAGCCTGTGCCACATGCTCTAGGTGTCCCTGTTTGAGCAGGGGGATTGGACTAGATGATCTCTAGAGGTCCTTTCCAACCTTAACCATCCTGTGATTCTGCAATTCTCCTCAGTTCAGCACTGGTGAGCATATTTGGAATGTCGTGTTCATTTCTGGGCTACCCAATACGAGAGATATGGAACTAGTGGAAGATTATTGAGGGTCTGTTATATTAGAAGAGGCTAGAGTTGGATAGTTTAGCCAGAAAGAGAGAAAACTGAGAAGAGTATTATATTAATGTTTATAAATAGCTGATGGGAGAGTACAAAGAATATGGGGCCAGATTCTTCTCAGGGACATGAATGGCAGGGCAAGAGATAATGGGCACTAACTGAAAAACAAGAACACCATAAATTAAGTTGGAGCACAGCATCCTTGATCATGCAACCTGTTTTGCTCTAAGGTCACTTAATTCTTTGCATTTCTCTATATATCCCTTATCAAAACAAATCTGCCACAGAAAGGGCTTGCACTCTGTAGCATAAACGAGACAGGCTATATGGTTTTGTGTTTTTCTGTTTGCTTTATGTTTCTTTGTTTGTTTTTTTGGTCTGGTTTGGTTTGGTTTTGTTTGTTTGTTTGTTTGTTTGTTTTTTAAACAAACAGTGCAACCGGAGCCTATTTCGTGTGTCTACTAATCCTTGAATTAGGATAAAGATTGCAGCTTCTCTGCTAGGGCATGACTTTCTTTAGTGAACAATTTGGTTTATACAGCTAGCTGCAGAAAAAGATTCCTCTCAGGGAGACTGACTAGTAAGAATGTTACAGATTCTTAGGTCTTAACAAGTAACATTAGCTTAGATTTCTGATGTCTCCTTGTTCTTTTCCTTCCTGCTCCAACACTGTCTAATTTAGGTGGCTTCCCACTCAGCTTACAAGCTTCTAAAAGTGTTTTTCTGTGCATTTTACAGAAAGTCAGCATGCTTAATGTGGAGGTGGAGCCCATCTGAGAATAGATTGCTTAGGGTAAGAGTAGCAAAAACCTAAGATAGTAAAAGAAAAATATATATTTACTCCTAATCCTAGTAAACCAGTCTCCAGAACCAGAGATTTCATTTGTATGATATCAAGAATCCTTAACATATTTTGTTCTTTTAACTTCAGTATTTGGAGTTAATGAGCTGAACATAAGTTTATCCTTTCACAGTACCCTAAGCACTAACTCATTTCTCGAACACAACAGAACATATTAATCTCACCTAATTTAAGAACCAAGTTAAAATTTGCATATTAAAAGGTTAATCTTCCTAAACCTTCTTTAGTGCCCATAGAGAAAAATAAAAGCTGCTCCAAGAACAATCTGAGAGCTCTCCTCCCAGCTCTCCTCTAGAAGGAGTATGTAAGAAATATCACACTTACTTATCTCCCTGCTTATGCGTGTTGGGCTTACTTACACTCAGCAAGAGTCTGAAGACACTCAGCATTAGTGTGCTTCCTGTTTCTGCATCTACACTTCCAGATCTCTGAGAAGATTCCATAAGCAACATAGTAAAGCATAAATTATCTTCTACTTCAGCATCTTTAATTTTTAATAGTTTGTATGGCTTTGAAATTAACTACTAAGAAAAAGTGAATTAAATAATGTTACTCAAAATAAACACTTTAAAATGCCGTGATTTATTTCAAAGATATGAAGAAAAACATGAAAAATATATAAAGATAAAAAAATCAATTCAAGGGAAATACAACACATTTCAATGTCATAGATTCAAATTAACTTTCATACTCTATAAAAATGTCATAAAAAAGAAATTAATCAGCAGAGGGGCTTTTTCTTGGTTTAGGATTTTTTTTCCCTATAGCAACTGTGAATATAAAGTCTGTAGAACATGATTTACACAAACTGGTTGTCAAATCAGAAACTTTAAGAAAAAGTATCTGTTTGGTTTAAATTTACATTGTGAAAAAAGCTCTTAGGTCCAGGATGAAATTTCATTTCAAAACAAAGAGAAACACATCGTTCACCTCTTTGCCAGTTTTGAATATCTATTAATCTTGTGGTCATTTGCATACATGTGAGATAAAAGAAACCCAGATTCAAGTCCCAGCTCTAATTAATGGTTAATCCAACAGAACGGAACATATGCAAAAGAAGAAACAAACCAAAATCATACAAATAGTCTAACAAGTAAGAGTACTTCTCCATTATATTGATACATGAAGAAAAACAGCCCTGCCCTTGTTAGAGCAGATGTTATCTTTCATCTTGTTAAGATGAGTATTAGCATGGACCTAACTACGTAACATAACCAGAGACTAGCATTATCTAGATTATAAATAATAATAATAACAACATTAATTTAGGGAAGAACAAAGCACTTTTCCTCATCTGTTTATACATTGCCTTTCCAAAAATAAGAGTCTAGGTATTGGAAATCTCTCCTTTCTCCTGCCTCTGATAGTCAGCACTGTGGTGATTAGAACATCTGACCATAGCTGACCATGGATTCTTCTTCATCTTTGACACGTTCTCTATCAAGTGCCTGGTGAGTTTTAGGAACGTTCTGTGTATGTCTTATTCCATGCTCACAGTATTTCACAAGGCCCTTGTTTCATATTAGTACAGAAAAAAAATCTTAGAAATATTTATAAGACTTGGAATGCTATCCCCTGCCCGATTCTGCCTGTATGGCAGCACTGTTTTACAAGTTACCTGTAATAATTAATACTTAATTTATTGAAATGTACTTTTAAGAGCAATTTTCTATTCAACAACTTGGGTAATTACACTGGGAAATGATTGATAACATCAGTTGATATTAAATATTGTACTGCTAATCACCATGCAATCTTGCATGCAGTTATTCGTTAGTTACTTTAATTTGAATAGCTGACAATTTACATGGAATGCTTCGGTTATGTGAATTATCATATTTTTATTCCTAGGGGAAGCCGTGTACTTCATTAGACCAGAATCATTCACACTACTTTTCTTTCATTTTCCAACAGCAAAGTACTTCAATTTGAAAGTTCTGTAGCTGTAGTCAGGCACAATATTACGTTCTTCGTTATCAAATAACGCTAGGCAATGCTGCCATAGTACAAAGGCACTTCTGGAATAAACAAAGTCACATTATTGTACATTGTTCTGACACTAATAAACAGCTGATTGTGGTCTTCAAGAGAACTTTGTGCTCTGTCAGATCCTGGGAAATAATGCCATACCGCCCAAAATATTCTTAATATTGGTTGACTGCTAGAGTGGTTGTAGATATCAATTTCTTTCTGCTTCACTTTATCACTCAAGGAGGATCATAATGTTTCAGCGCTGAGGCTTGGATATGACTCAGACATTTAAATCTGTTAGTCTTTTAAAAGGCATTTAAATACAAAATATACTAAATCAGTATCATTAATGGGAGTTAAACTTATTTTGGAAGTAACTTTGGAAGTAACTAGACATTATGCAAAGAGATACTCACAGGCTTGCATTATACACTTCTCTGCACGAAAATATGGATATTTATTTCTCAGAATATTAGTTCTATGCACACCCCTGGCATTCCCCTTCCCTTACCCACACCTACAAAATTATCCCACATCCCAGCTCCTGCTAATCCATTGCTGCTTTGTTGGCAAAAAGCACTTGTCTCTTTTCCCTATTGCACAAGGATCAGTGAAGTCCTCCTTGCTCAATGGTTAACTAACTGCTCTTCTCTGTCTGCTATTTCACTGCTTAACACAATGAAACTAGATTCAGAATATTTGTTCCCAACTTAGTCTGAAGTTTCTTCCTTCTGTTTTCTGCCTCTGCTGCAGATGGATTCTGTGTATGAAAGGCTGTCTGTTTTTCCCTTTCTACCTCTTCTGACAAACTTTACGTTTTTTTGGAAAGGGAAGCTTGGGAGTTTCTGAGAGCCACAAATGAAGTACTTCTCAGAAATTTGTTTTGTTCAGCTACGATAATAGCAGTTCATCTACTGAGATCAAATTTAGAGTCTGTTGGGAACACGCTCAATAGTATTTACCAAATTTGTTCTTGGCACATGCTTGTGTATATGTATACAGTTTAGGCAATCAATTTTTAATGATGAGACATGTACTTCAAAGAATTTAATAGGAGTTATTCCTAATAATTATCATAAGGATTCAGATCCTTGTTGTTGTTTTGAAGATTTTATTTATATATAGGTAAATCTCTGTGATGGATGTGCTCCTTCTCCAGCTCAATCTGACTTTTCACATGTAGCCCTATTCAGATGTTAACAACCACATTATCTGATCCTGGTGATTGCCTCCCTGATTTCTTTCCCCATTTAGGCATTAACCATCAATAACAGCCCTGATGGCTGTATCCTGGTGGGGATATAAGGCTAATTGTACATGCACCTGCCAAAAGTCTTTCTGAAATGAAAGTGTGATTATGAGTAAGTCAATCATCCCATAAATATGGGAACAACCTGAGAGCCCATTGAGCTCTCCTTGCATGGCAGCGGACTGTACATCCGGATCTCCCCTTGAGCAGGGATGCCTCTCAGGGATACTGCTCAAGGTTGAGATCCTTGCCAGATCCTAACAGATTCGTGATAAGTGACTGTAGCACTCTCTCTTTTGAAACTTGTAAGCTTTACTGACGTAACTGTGCACAAAATCCCCTAGTCATAAACCGTTCACCAGGACTGGGACTAGGACTGGATCCAGCTGCACCCAGACTCCTCTCAGGAGGAGTCTGGAAAGCAAGGGGGTCCAATCTGAACCCCGTGACTTAACGGGAGGATCTCCTTGATAACTCTGTGCATATCTTGAACCCCCATGCATTAAACAGTATGTGACCTTGCCATAGAATCTTGTGAAACCATTGTCCATATCAATAAAACCTACTGCTATTTCTTTCACAGTAGTGAAGAGCATTTTGTCACTCACCCCCACCGCTACTCATTCTGTGAGAATCTCACATGTGCAGGTGATACTAGCATGATACATTTATTTTATTCTTCTGAACTTTATTGTACCTTTATGCAACAAAAGCATTATTGACACTAAAATGAGTGGTATTAGATAAACCCTCAAGAAAAGATACCTCATTTATTTTGTTCTTTCTATTCAAATATAAAAGCTAAAAATGATTCTGTTATATAACGTAGCAGGAAATCCCTTACAATTGTCAAATTAAATGCTATAATATCACATGATCCATCAGAAACAGAAATGGAAATTTTATTCTAGTGAAAGGCTGAAATTTCCATTTTTATGACAGAATATAAAACTTATCACTAACTCTATTGCTTCCTGAGTACTTCATTAAAAAACCCATGTTCTTATGTGCATACATAGATCTTTACACATTTTTTAATTAATTTCCACAGTTTCTCATTAGTGTATTCTCATTCTATACATTCAGAATTACATTGGCATTGGGAGTACAGAGACAGTACTGCAGTAATAGGAAGAGAATCTGGTGGGAAGTCTGCTTTTCCACACATATTAGTACAAAGCAGGAGTAGTTCCCCATGGATGTAAGTAAAATCCCAGTAATGCTACCAGAGAGGAGAAAAAATAATTAAAAGAAAAGAGAATTTTATAGCTCAGGACCTGAAACTTCTAAAATGAGTAGTTATTCTCTCTTTTTTTTTTCTTAGAAAATATTTTGCAACTTCTTAAGCACTACCAGTTTTCTCTTTTTAACAGGGTATACACAGGGCATACACAGCTTATGTCTGGAGTTCTTATTCTGTGGCTCCATACTTTTGATAAGGAAACCTTAGTATGATTACAAAAGTTCTTTTTTTTTACGTTTTTTTTTTTTTTTCACTCCTTTAATATTCAGATGTGAAACACAGCATAAGGAGGCAATGGGAGCAGCTCTCAGGGCACTTTTTGGACTGAACATCTTAAAGTGCAAAGGACATGCTATGGGATGCAGGAGGAGAGCATTCTGGCATTCTGCAAGTCTTATTATGGCATGCTGAGAGGATGAACCAAATACAGAGAGTGGATGGGATATAGGTGATCTGAGAAGCCACAAACATGGCTAGAAGGATAAAGAGATAAAAGGGGCTGACTGTGTAGAAACAGGTTACTGGTCTTTGTGCTTGTCAGCACGGTGTCATGCGTGGTGAGCATGGTCTTGTCCTGTCTTCTTACTAAAGTCCTTCCTAGTGACTGTCCTGAGTGCAATACTCCCTCTTTTGTGTGCATGTGTGCACAGACGTCCCTAACTGCCAGCAATTGAAGTCAGAACGTATGTTACAGGGGCACATATGTGGTGGCTGTGACTGGAGAGACTGGAGTGAATGAAGTCATTGATCCCAGCTGGGACAGTAGTGCAGGCCAGCCTATGTGTCTGGTGACAGCAGCCGACGCAAGCAGGGTCTGCAGGGGTCGGTGCAACCACCAGTAAATATTGAGCTGCAGTAGGCAGCAAGTGGGTGATGTGGCCTGGGAGGCAGGATTGTGTGCATGTCTCCAAGGACAGGTGTGAAAGAATGGGCAGATGATCGCTGAAGGGACCGGGGGAGTTCTGGCCAAATGCTGGAGATACTGTGGGTTATGGGATTGACTAGAAGACCCAACTGTGTGTGTGTGAGAGAGGGGGTCTGCGCCATCAGTGGAGAAACTGAGGATCAGTTCTCCTAATGAGGCAGAGAGGGGAACAGGATGAGGCTTCTGGCACTGCTGGTGTCTGAATGAGTGCTGAGTGTTTGTCTATGCTGATCTGAGTGTCTGGTCATGTTTATCTGTATATATATATATGTATATGCTGGGTACTTGTGTTTGTGTGGGTAACTGCTGGGAATATGTGCTCAGCCTTTTTGCCGTTTGAACCTTGGGCATGGAGCTGTAGCAGCTCATCCCAGCAGGCTGCTGGATTGATTAGGTAGGACTCTCAGCAGGTTATGTAAGTATCTAAAGCTTCATCCATGAACTTTTCATAAGACAGGAGAATGCATGCAGTAGCTTGAGTGTCCTTAACCCTCTAAATTTAATGTATCATACAAAAAATGGCACTTTGTAATGGATTTGAACTTTTAGATCTCAGCAGTTTGCAAGGAGTTCTCTTGGTGAAAGAAAAATAATAAAACAAAAGTAATATATAGAATACTCAACCTATTCTGAATGATTAAAAATCATTTATCCAAAAAACAGTGCAAGGTTTTTTTTTGCATAAATGTGAAATATTTAACAGGCTATTTGAGACTGAGGAAGATTATATTATTAAATCATTTAATATTTTAAATGCACTCTTTTGGATGCACTTCTGCTTCTTAAGAAAATAAATTCATTCTCTTTGTCATATCTTTGTGATATGCAGTGCTATCAAGGGGCATTATCTAACTTACGTGAAATCTTTAGTGCTTCTTACCTATTTTTCTAGATCAAGTGAAGGGTATGTTTACACTTTTGGATTAGTCTTTGAGCTAAAATATTTCCTTTTTTTTTTTTTTCCAATATAGACATTTCATGCACTTTGATTGAATTTATGTTACCCTTTTAAATACCCTTTTTATTAAATTACAAGTATTTCCACAGTTAAATTCAGCACTGAAAGGAAAGGATAAATTTTTTTTAAAAAAAAAAAAAGGGAAAAAGAAAAAAGAACATCAGAAATCCTCCTTAGATGACACCTTTAGAAGTGTTTCAGCAGACTTGACCAAATGGACATACTTTGTAGCTAGCATAAATTGCCACCACTCCAAACTTGGTGTGGGCCCTGGTTGTCTTCACTGATCTATCCTGCAAGTAGATTTTCTCTTCTCTTCAAAAGTTTCACAGCTTTTTGAACCTTTATGCATCTCCTTACCTCACTACCTTGAACATGTAGTGAAATGAGCAGGTGTGCAGGTATCTCCACAGGATTTCTGGCAATTTACTTCATACCTGGTCTAGCACACTTTGTAGTTCTGGGCTTCTTTTGAACACAGACTGTCAGTCCTTCCACACTGAATGATATGAAAAAACTTGACTAACCTAAAATAATGTGTTTCATTTTGTATTGTGATCCAATCAGGATCTGAATCGAGATAATAAGAAAAGCATGGGTACTATATTAACCTAAAACATCAGCAAGCTCCTTGTGCTTGTCATTCTTCAGTTGTGCAATATTAAACCAGCTCTTTGAACTCAGTCTTATGGCTTTTAATATTTGTGCTGCAGATGTAAGGTTGTTTGAGCTGAGAATTCCTGCTTGCTGAATAATTGACATCTATTGGCATATGGGTGAAAGCACGTTCTTGATTTCATCTCAAGATAGCCTCCTATCTGGGTTAAAGACAGCTTTAACTTGAAAACCAGTCTGGTATTTAAAAAAAAAAAAAGTGCTTTCCTTATCTATCCTGTCTTGCAACTCTCCTCTGAAAAGCATTCACAGACATTAACGGTAAATGCCAAAATATAATCTATTATAGCTACACTATCTTTCCTCCTTTTTCTTTCATTTATTTCTAGCAGAAAATAAATTCACTAATGGTCTCTAGTGGAATATTTTCTTTTTTTCATGAAAGAGTTTACTTTCTAGGAACAGGAGTCATGGGGTCAGATTCACCATTGCCCTTCTCTTCATAGCAAAAAAAAGAGGAAGAATGCCATAAGAAAAGTATTTTGCATCAGCATTATAAAAATGTAATGTATTATGCAGTTGAAGACTAAGTTTTACTAGTCAAAACATTATCAATGAATGCAGGATACCATCAACACCCCTCACAGAAAAAAAAATATATTTTTTACAATTGAAATAATTAAAAAAAAACAATATTCATGATCTTGTTCTCAATAGATTGTAAATAAATGAAAAAAGGCAAAATTTTCTCTTTATTTTTTGAGCTCCACTAAATATCACTAAGTATCAGATTCAAAAAGTACAAACCCATCTCACAACAGAAACTGTAATTAGTGATATACTGGCAAGTCTGAACTTGCTGTATATTTGTTAATAAATAATTCCGGCATAGGGCCAAACAGTGGTGTTCCTTCTTCCATGAATTATGACTAAATCAATCAACTTGCACTCCTGATTATATTTAAAACAATATAAAATTTGGTCTTTAAAATGTTACTTTTATCTGAAATAACTGGATAGTTTTGCAGAGTGGCCAAATTAGAAATTAGTAGATTTAAGGTTGAGAATGTATTATTAAAAAGATTTTTTAAAAATAATGGTGTCTAATTTTGATTCCTTTCAATATTTATATTTAACTTTTTTGTTATTATTTCATATTCAATACTGCTTTTTTTTTCCTTGACTAAGTAAGTATTGTGACCTTCATAGATCAAAGGAGCTGTGAGCTTGGACTTATAATATACGCGTTAATGCACAATTTCTACAGTCTCAAATAGTACAAAACAAAAGGTAATCGTAAACTACAGAAAAATATCCTGATTAGTAGAAATAATCATCTTTCTAATAATCATCAGTAGTAGAAATAATCATCATTAGTAGAAATAATCATCTTCCTAATTTTAAAATTATCAGCCCCTAGATAAAATACACAATAGAAATGGGCAAGTTATTGTAAAAGTCCAAAATGATTTGCTAAAATGACAATCTTCTCTTAAAAAAAGTAAAAAATGTAATTTTAAAAGTGACTACAAAAGTCACACATAGTAGCAGGGTGGAACTACAAATGTCAGCATTTCTCAGAATTTTTTATATAAAATATGGATTGGCTGCATGGGTAAATTTTTGTTGCAAATTAAAAACATTCTGAAATAAAAACTAACGTGTGCTTTAAGACCCTTCCTCTATGAAGTGATTCTTCTTTATGCTAAGAAATTAATGACATAGAGATGGTGTCTTGTTCTTCTATGCACAGTTGAGAGAAGGGAAAAACATTGTCATTCTATTTTGCCCTCAGATAATGGTTTCCTAGTTACCATAAGACAAACAGTTCCTGATGACAATGGTCTTTCTTTAGCTTCTTCCTATTTCCAGAATACAATGGACTCCTTTCCACCTCCTTCACTCCTAACTCCCTAAAACGTAACACAAGTTCTAAAGTAGATAGGTTAAAAAGTCTGTTTTGGGGGAACTGGATTATGATGAAACACGACCCTGAGAAATTAACACAGTGGAATCAAGCTAGAAAGCTTAGAAAGTAGAAAGTTCACGACATTCCTATTCATACTTATTGACAAATAAGGCTGTATCTATCAATGGAATTCCTCATACATATGTTCTTTAACAATCAGCTAAACAAGTGTGTATTGGAGTAGATTTAGAGGCAGGGGTCATGAATCATGCCAGATACTGTTCGTGCATGTCTATGTCCTCTTATGCCCAGCCAACAAACTAAGAATAAAATCTGGGCAAGATCTAATGAGAACTAAATTACTTTGTGGAAACTAACAATTTTTTCTCAGATCAGAGCACAAACTGATACTTAGTATGTAAGAAAGAGAAAAATTCCCATCTTATCAGCAATCTTCGGCCAAGCGAAACTAATCAGAGTGATCAGAAATAAGGTAATATAAAAATGAAAATTATGGCTGCTTCATAAGCCTGATGGTGGTGATATGGCCATTTCTGAAGATAAAGATTCACTATGACACTTCCAGTATTGTATCAGTACTGAATGAATCAAAATAACACGGATTACAAAAGTTTTGGGACCTTGTAGAGTTACTGAAACAGACCTGCCATTTCCTAATAACCCCATCGTGTAATCTCTGTGCTCCAATCAGCTTCTTACATCTCTAATTTTATCAGGATAATAGAATTTGCATAATAGCTGTGTAGCTGTGTATTTCTGTCTGTCTATCACAATGAAAAAACTTTTATGAACACTCTGGAACCACACCAGATCTATTCTGGGAAGATGTTTTGCTAATTTAGGGATGTACTCAAGGTAACACGCAGTACTGCAGTACTAAATGTATTCTGCAGTTTAAAACAGCTTTACTGCAGTTTAAAACAGGTTTATCATCTCTTTCACTTGGGACTGACTTAATTCACATAATTAAGTTATTGTGTATTATACACACAACACAAATGCAGTTATTTTACTGCATTTTCTAATCCCTTGGAGGATTTGTGGGTTCTTTCTATTTGTGACAATATGGAAAACACATTATAGATGGAATAATTATGGAAAAAGGTGAAGCATGAAAGCCATTGTCCCTGTGGATTATGCCTGTTTAAGGACACTGAAATCGTACACCTTCTATCATTTTTCTCTCGTTGGATTTCAAGTCATGTTGTGTATGCTACAAGTTTGATTCCAAACTCAAAGACTGACAGGATTAGAACGGTAGCCATGAACTGGAATTACCTTGTGCATAATGAATAGATACCTCTGTTTGTCTTATTAATACAACAAATGATCTGCTTTAACAAATGTGCCACCACCTGCTACTTAAACAAACATCCAGTCTCAAGCTCATCAGAGACAAAACAATTGCTATTAATGAAAGCATCCTCATATGAATAGAATTTGACTTCGGTTTAAGAAGGAGAGAATGAATCTAAGAGAACAAGGACACATTTAGGAAAACAAATGAACTATTCCCTAATATGTATTTTTTTTCCCCACAGAAAGCAAAGGGGATCAGAAAAAAGTAGGCAGCAGGTGAACAAAATCATATGTAACTAAATACTATACCAAAAATGATAAATGAGAAATATGTGCTTTATATATTTACATGTCTCAGTGACTTTTCTTTCAAAATTAAAATCCAACCCAAAGCTACCAAAATAGAGCAGAAAAATGGATACCTTGCAATCAGCAGAAACACTGATCACTGATCTTCTCAAAAAGAAACTATACTGTGTCTTCATGTGTACTGTATCATCATTCCTTTATATACAAATCATGAAATATGATTAAAAATAATGTCTTACTGAGCTTGTAGTTGACAACAACCATCTTTTGGAAATGTGATATAATTTGTGACAGTATCAATAAGGGTTATGCTTTTTATTCATTTCATCAAAAAATGTCTAAGAGAGCCTGCAGGACTATGATTTGCTACCTACACATCTCTAATGAAAATAACAAGCCCCACAGAAGTTCATTGAGAACAGGAATGAATACTTGAAGGAGATATTACCAATCCCTGCTCTTTTTGCACCTGCTGTGGTGTAATATTCACAGAACCACAGAAAGGTTGAGGTTGTAAGGGATCTCCAGAGATCGCCTAATCCAACCTCTCTGCTCAGAGTAAGGTCAGCTAGAAAGGTTCCGCAGAACCATATTCAGTCATCTCCAAGGATGGAAACTCCAAAATCTCTATGGGTAGCCCTTTGCAATGTTTGATGAATCACAGTATAAAAAACTTTTTTTTCTTCTTTTTTTTTTTTTCCTTATGTTTAAGTCAGAATTTCTGCATTTCAGTTTGTGTCCATTGACTCTCCTCCTGTCATTTGGCACTTATGAAAAGAGACTGGCATGGTCCTCTTTACTTCCCTGAACTCACTCTGCTATGTCTTTTTTTGTCTTGGAATGGGGAGTTCAGAACTGGTCTCAGCACTCCAGATGTGGCCTCACCAGTGCTGAGTAGAGGGTAGAGATTACCTCCCTTTATTTGCTGGCAATGATCTGCCTAATGCACCCCAGGATAATGCTGGCCTTCTTTGCTGCAAGGACAACTCGTGGTCAACTTGTTGTCCACTAAGACACCCAGGTCCTTCTCTGCTTTCTGGCTGGAGAGCCTGTATTGGTTCATGAGGGGATTCCTCCCTGGGTGTTGGATTCTGCACTTGCCTTTGTTAAACTTCATGAGCTTCTTCTCTGCCCATTTCTCCAGCCTGTCTAAGTAGGAGCATAGCTGGTCTATTAACTGCTCCTTCTAGTTTTGTATCATCTGCAGACTTGCAGAGAGGACATTCTGTCCCTTCAGCCAGGCCATTGCTCAAGAGGTTAAGCAGTATTTCCTCATTATTTATACTGGTGAAAATCACTACTGACTAGTACCCAACAGTGCTTTGTGACCATGATCACAAATATCTGAGCCTGAGAGTTCAGTCAGTTTTCAGTTCACTTTACCATCCATTTATCTAGACTGCAACTTGGTCACTTTGTCTATGAGAACATTGCAGTGGATAGTGTCAAAAGCCTAATTAAAGTCAAGATAAGCAACATCCACTTCTCCCCCAATATCCAAGATTTCATTATAGAAAACTATAAGGTTGTTTATATATGACTTTCCCTTCCTAATTCCATGCAGTCAGCTTCTTGGTCTTCCTATTCCTGGAAAATTTTCCTCCCATTTATTTGCTCCCTCTGCTTTTCCCAGTATGATTGGTAGTGGTAACAACATGAAGATTTGAGCCAGCGCTGAGACTTAGCTCCATCAATCTGCATTGTTTTGAGTACTTATGTATGTCCACTTTTAATAAAAGCTGAATGTTGGGTCAAGTGATGAAGCACAACAGCGGACAGAGATTGCCAAACTAAAGAGAGAAAAAATTCAGCTTTATCAACATTGCAAGGAAGTGTATGCCTGAATGTTTGAGACTCGCTTACATCCAGGTATTATGTTGTTGTTCTCTAACCTGTTGAGAGTAAACTGTGTGGTTGCTAATTAGAGTGGACCTGAAAACCACCACTGAAATATATGCAGACTTAGAGGAGGTGTGCTTAACACAGTGTTATCTGTTCAGTATGCCTTGATTCACAGCATGTAAATTAAGCAGTAATTTAATTCATATACAACCAATGGTGGCTTATGTTAGTTAAAGTTCTTGGGCTATATCATATCCATTTGAAACACACAATGCCAATTTATCATCACAGAAATTTCTGGGTAAACTGTTCTCTGTGAAATGGAGGAATCTTTCTTTTCTGATATTTTTATCTTTATGTTTTTCTTATGGATGTAACTTTAATCAAACTACAGCTTAATGAATGTTTGTCTTTCTTCTCTACTCCTATCCAAGCTTTCTCTGCATCATCATCTTTTCTCTTCTCACTCTATTCCTCCTTTTCACTCCTCATTATACTTTAGCACCTTTTGTCTATTGAGCAGTTTCCAAACTATTAGGACAGGAATTAGGACAGGAATTTTGGAAGTATTTTAGAAAAAGAACTTACTTCACAGTATTTCCTAAGATCTGTGGGTGTTTACATGTTAGTATGCTCTCTCTTGTTTCGTTTCTGTTGCTGCTTTCTATATCTTAATATTTAGCTCCTGCAAACTGAGATTTTCCTGTTTTATCCATTCATTATCTATGATCACTTCTCCCTATCTTTTTACTAGCCTCTTCCACTTCTTTGTGCACATTTAAAAAAAAAAAAGACTATTGTAAAATTTCCTCCTACATATCACAGTTCTTCAATTGATTGTATTTGCTTCTCACCACCTTCACTGCATATCAAATACAAAAATGCAGCTAGAAAATCTATTTCTAACAGATATAACAAATGCTTCAAGCTACCTCTTCCATTTCATATACAGTGCAGAGGATTTGAACTCTGCAGCTCCCCCAGGGGAACTATACAGAAACTCTGAATAAGCTTCAGAAGTGTGGTAGTATAAGTAATGTAGCAGAGCTCTGCTCCGTAACACAGATTCTTTTTTTTTTTTTTTTTTGGATTTTTTTTGTCTTCTCTGTTTTGTTTTGGATGTGCATCAATAATAGTTTTGGCTTATTTCTTATTAATGAGTCTTTCTTTGCTTCCTGTTTCACAAACGTTTTCGTCTTTCGCCCTGTTCACCTTCAGGCCTTTCTTTCTTTCATCATCATAAATAAGAAATTCAGATTGTGTGGGATACAATTCAACAGATTCAAATTAGTACTTGAAACTTAAATTAAGTTGTTGAATTTGGCTCCTTTTCAGTTATGGGTGCACAAGGGCATGTCTGCATGCAGAAGTTATTGCTAAACACGCCACAGGGACTTTGTACTTTCTCTCTCAACAATGTTTTCCACCTCACAGAATCCTCTGAAAGTAGGATTTATTTCACTTAACTTTAGTTGCCCAAAAGCAGTGCTCCTAATCTAAGAGAGCTGTCTTGGACACCTCTCTAGTTCATGAAAAGTGATTGACACATCCTGATGAGATGATGATTCCTCTAACGGTGTCCCTACTTTCCATGGACTACCTGGCTGTTTGGGTTTGGTACTAAATTATTGCATGGCTACAGGTAAACTAAGATAAATTCCATCCTTATTGCCTTCATAGAAGGTATTGAAATGTTTACCATGTTGTATACCAAGATTCTAGGTCAATCTGTAGTAATTTACAGTATATGCATACTCATAAAGAAGAAAAAAAGAAGAAATATGTATAGAGGACACAAGAAAAACAGTAATTAGAGTTAGTGATCTGATTCCATCTCTTCCCCACAAATCAGAACTTTGTAAGGTGAAAATTCAACAGAACAAGTTTAATTAACTTCTCATTGCGGTCCTAACCGTGTGTTCCTTATGCATTTCTAAGTATCATTAGCTCCAAGAAGCCCCAGGACTGCAGTAAGAAGCTGAAAGGCATCCCCTCCTTTTGGGACCTGCTGTCTCTCTCCCTCAGGCAACAGGCCTAGTTTATTGCATACCACATTTTGTGGAACATTGTAGTATAATCATTTTGGTATTACATCCTGGACTGCGTGTTTTTTTTTTTTTTTTTTCCCCTCTACAAGTTTATCTGTTTAGGTTAATAAGATGCAGCTTGTTTTTTGCTACCAGTTAAAGTTCTTCTTTAGAAAGCAGGAACATTTGCATCTGCAGTGGTACAGAGAAAAATTTTTTAAAACAGAGGCTTATGAATTCTTTTACAGAATAAGTCTACCTCATTTCTGTCTACATGTGTTCCCTCAGTCCATAGCTAGGTTCTATTTATATTTTCTTCTAATTTAGGAGACCCTGGCTTACCTAATGGCAGCATTCTTTTTCTGGACTTGCCTTTATCTGACAAAGTTCTCTCTCCTCTCTCCTGAGAACTCACATTGTGAGATTTTGGTGTCACTTCTTTTTTTATGGTCAACCAAGGGAAATTCCAGCCTTTCTATCTTGAATCATAAAATCACAGAATCATAGAAGTATTATGGTTGGAAAAGACCTTCAAGATCATCAAGTCCAAGTGCAATCCTTTAATCACCATGCCTGTTAAACCATGTCCTTATATGCCTCATCTACACGTTTCTTGGATACTATCAGGGATGGTGACTCCACCCATTAAAATCCGACAAATTCTCCTATAAATCGCTTTCCCTTTCTCTGAGACTTTTATGTTCTTTTTTTTTTGTTTGTTTCCTTAACAAACAGAACCTTTATACTCTACTCCTGGAAGCCACACAGGTTAATAGCAACAGATGATCTGAGAGGAATATATTATATATAAAAATAAGAGCTTGTATAGGCCCTCAGTAATTGCTGTCATTTTAAAATCTTTCCACACAAAATTACTGCTTTAGTGAGACATGGAGAAGTGGACAAAAAGGGGAAGAAGCAACTTCTCATGCATGAAATTAAATTTTTATATAAGAAATAAATAATGTTGCCTATGTTTAATATCTCAGTTTAATTACCTAGTCATAATCAAACCAAACAGAAGCAGTTGTTGTAGCCTTAAATTATTAACAAAGAACTCAGTTTTATAAAGATACTTTCTTATACTAGACCAGATCTTACCAGTGAAATAGTGAGGAGTTTACAACATAATTAAAGCAGAAATCTTGAAAATAGATAGGAAGGATATAATACCTTGCAAAGCAGACAATGGTTCCCAAAATATCCATGACACTTCTCAATGCCTTAATAATGCCCTATAGGTCATGTTGCCTTTATATCATTCTTAAAAGGGAAGTGTTGGAATTTTTGTGAGAATAATGCATTTTATTTCTGTGGCATATATCTTCCAACATAATCAACACATTTTTCCTCAAATGCAAACAAAAGACCATCACTAAGGCATCAATGCAACTTTGTAAGGCAGAGAAAATTTTGAGGATGATTTTTTTTTCTTCTGAGTAGCTTGTGAATTCTGAAAACTATGTGGTTAGGGAGACCTGATACTGGGGATTTTATATTGTGCATTTAATATTTGAACATTAAAACCAGTGGAAATCTTTCATTTACTTCAGAGATGCATTTCTTCAGAGAGTTTTGGATGTGGTCTACGGTTTCTTCATTGCCCTATACATAAATTTTTGAAGAATGTTAAAAAAATCAATTTCTTTAAATTATGGATGCTTAAAGATAACATAGTTTCTTAGTGTGTTTACTATTCTCAGAACCAGATCTGGCAAGGTGAAAATTTAAACATAATGTTATTATTTTAACAGGACTGCAGAGTTTTCTAGGCTCCCTTTAGTTAAGGAAAAATTCTACCAAAACCAAGCTTATATAACTGAAAGATATGTCTGGATAATAACAGACCCATTCCATGTTTTCAAGTCAGTGTGTCACACAAAGTCTTCCACAGATCTAGCTCTATATTAAGCATAATCTTTTTTTTTTTTTTTTTTTTGGCCTGAATACTCCCATTGGAAACCTATAAATCTTAGCTGTAACACTTTTTCTTTCACATGCTGTTCAAATTACAGGTTACTTTCTGTCATGCATACACAAAACATCATTCAATACAAAAAAATATATACGTTTTAACAATTAGATTCCTCACTTATACTTTTAATTATTTCAAGACTACTTCATTAAACCTGATAAGGACAAATAGATGCAAGAATAAAAAAAAAGGAGAGGAAAACCTTTCACTTAAGCCTCAGAACAGTTTCAGAGAAGAGGAAGTATTTCAGGAGAGAGGAAAATCATGACAGTACACAAAGGGAGCTGGTTCTTTTGTGACATACAGAGTGTGCTAAATAACCACACCGAGGGATAACTGAAAACCTAATGCAGTCATGACTATTGCAGGACCAGGAGATCTGAGTTAACCCAGAGGCCTCCTTTTACATACAGTATATTTCACAGTGAAAGGAACCAGAAAGATTACTCACTTCAAGAGAATAGTCTCTGGAAAACATATGGTGAAAGACGACCTGTAAAAAGCTCTGTGCTGAACTATTAGTGTGTCAAAATTCAGAAGGTGTTGGACTTGGAATGAGAAGGACAGTAGTCATTACAGTGAGATTGGGTGAGTATGTACAGAATATAATATGTGACAGTTTACATTTCAGTACATCACCTTACAAAACTCTCATCTTTTAAAATGTCTGTAGGAACTGAATGAATGCTGACATTTATCTAAATTCTTTTACTCTGAGAATATCTATACTTGCACTTCCTAGGATAAAAACAGCTAAGGGGATATAAATGTTTCTACTTTGGGACATAAGGCAGCTGATAATAGTCTGGGCTTAACAAGTTTTTTTTTTTTTTGGAGAGCATTTTATTGCTTAATTGTCAACTACAGATATTTTTTAACTCACAGTGAATTATCTGACTCTGAGCATTGAAAACACCTGTTTGATTCTGGTACAGTCTTTGTTTCCTACTTTATTTACTAGACTTATTTTTCCACAGAATGGTTCCAGATGATAAATTATAGCACAGCTGCATACTAGCCCTGCTGATTTTTATTACTCTTTATGCTTTCTTCTGCCAACAGTGTTGCTGAAAGATCTGGCAAAGATAAACACTGCCTTGGTCTCTCTACAATCATGATGACTTCCTAATGTCTATATAATAAAGCTAGCCTATTAGGATATAGGTACTTGCTTATACTATATTAACAGCTCAGTTTTTTCTAGCTCATACACTTGAACACTAGCTTATTTCAAATATTCCATTTCCAAATGGCCTTTTGTTGGATATGAAGTAGTTGTTGATATGAAATTATCAATCACCATTACCTGTAAACGTTTATAGTAACCACTAATGCATCCAGTGCTATGTAGTTATAAGAAACTCAGCCAATATAAAAATAGTAATAGCAAAGATTACCTCCTGATAATCTTGTTTTAGGGTACTAGTTTGTTTGTTCTTCTGTTTGTTCTATTCATTGACAGCATAACAAAAGTATCTAACAGTTCTAAACAGTTCTAAAAGTTGTGGACTTAAGCACAGAACTGTCAGAAGTTTTGGCAACAAAAAGCTGTATTGCCTGGATCCTTCCCATTTATTTACAAGAATCACACTCTTGAGTTGATAGAAATAAATATCTATTCCATTTAGGATGTCTCAGGGCTTCTGCACAGAGCTGCTAGGTATGAAAAAACACATTCTCCTTCAAGTGCCCTTCTGAAACAGAAGCCATGACAGATAAAGCATAGAGCTTTTCAATTGACTGTATATGTCTAGAGATAAAGAAATGAATTTCCTTTGAGATTAGTATAAATGCTTAAATCTATTTGTGTATTTGATATACTGTGATTACTCAAATTCATCCAGGTAAGAATCATGTTAGATGCCTAAATAGATGCCTAAAATTCTGTCTGTCAATATAAAAGGTTCCAGGGCTGATCAGAGCCTGAAGGTATATCTGCTTAGTTTTACTCCTTGTAAAGACAATCCCAAAGAAGGAAAATGCTTTCAACACACCCACAAACACACACCCCAAAAAGGCCAGGTTTAGACTATAAAATAAGATGATTTGCTTTTTAAATAGGCTAAACGATGCCTAGGCCTTCCTTGGAAGTAGCTCTACAGTGATCTGCCCAATGCTTGGGATAATCTTCTGTTTCAGATGAAGGTCTGGGTACTTAGAACACTTGATCTCTGCTCAGGTCAGCAATTTCTATTTCCAGATCCTCCTGAAATTGGCCGTCCTTCTTCTCTGCACCCCTCTCCCCCCACTTCCCCACCCTCTTCATATATTTTAGTCTTTCAGTCTTTGCAAACATCTCTCCCTTGAAGGTGAGTTGCACACATGTGAAGGAACACTTCACTGTCCAAAAGGTTACACTGATCTACTCTTCCTATGTTATAGGAAGAAAACATGCTCCTTTTCCACGTTCTCCTTTTTAGAACATACAGTTTTGAGAAAAACAACTACAACAACAAAACAGAAGCAGCAATTATAGACTAAAAGAGGTTGAGATGCTGCAGTGGAGAAGGGAAAATATATGAAAGTTGAAGACAGAATACTGACGAGATATTAGCAATGCAGTGATGTCCATATCCAGTAAGAATAGGTGTCCATGTTGATCAACTTCAGACAACTTCAGAGAAGAAATGATGAAGCTGGAAGTAATGTTATTCCTGAATGAAGAGGAAGGACTTGCATCTCAGTAATCCATTTTGAAAGCAAGATATGCCTGACAAAGCAGTCTCAATTATTTTATTTGACACAAACTGGGAGCTATTTAGAGGCACAAGATATTTATACAAATTAATCAAAAGCCAAAATTCTAAAGAGGGCGATTAAATTTATTTGGAACGAGTGTTTTATTGAAGAGACCTGGACAGATGCCAGCTGCAGGATACCTCACAGGGAAAGCCAAATTCTACCATTATTCTCCAAATCAGATGAATGCTCAAACATTACAGGAACAGGCAGGCAGGCAGGAAGAAAGGAAGAAAGGAAAGAAGGAAGAAAAGAAGGAAAGGAAAGAAGGGAAGGAAAGAAGGGAAGGAAAGAAGGGAAGGAAAGAAGGGAAGGAAGGAAGGAAGGAAGGAAGGAAGGAAGGAAGGAAGGAAGGAAGGAAGGAAGGAAGGAAGGAAGGAAGGAAGGAAGGAAGGAAGGAAGGAAGGAAGGAAGGAAGGAAGGAAGGAAGGAAGGAAGGAAGGAAGGAAGGAAGGAAGGAAGGAAGGAAGGAAGGAAGTCATGGAGGTTTCACTGTTTGTTTTTGTGAAAGGTATGATGGAATTCAGAGAGAAAAAACACTCTATCTGAGGAAACAATGAGAACAAAAAAAACCCACCCTTTTCTCTAAAGGAGCTTGATTTTAGTGTTAAAAATACCATTTTACTGCTATAGCTGTCTTATGGTGCTTATACAGTTTTAATTCAAGGATATGTATATTCACATTCTGCAGGGATGCCTGCAATAACCCTTATGGCTCAAATTAAAGTTATCAGCCCTACCTTTTACCCAGCTGATGCAAACAACTTGTACTAAAGTATGTCTGTAGCAGAATATAGCACATTTCTCACCCTTAGTACATCAAAAGTGAAGCCAAACTGTATCCATTCTTGTCTCTCTCCCTGAGATCATTCTACTTTTACTCTCTCCATAGGAAAAAAAAAAAAAAAAAAAAAAAGTACATTGGCAATTCCAAGCAGCACTCACGCTCCTGCAGAAACATCCAAGACTAGTTTTGTGTTTGTTCTCACCAAAACAGGCATAGACCAGAGTTTGGTGATTCTCAAGTCTTGTCATTTCAACGATGCAAAATAGTTCTGAGGTTTCTTAAAGAAAAATACTCTTACCATTGTAAGACTTGGTAAAAAGTGATTTTGTTAATGCAGAAAGTATCTACGCTTCCTGGCTCCAAAGAAATACCTTGTGAGACAAGTTAACATTTGTCTGTTTACTGTAATAAAACAGTTTTAAATCGGACATGATACGTTGTTTGAAAAAGAGGATATGTTGATAACTCTGAAAGAAAAAGTGAATATCTTTTCAGCAGTTTTGGGAAGAAATGTGGGAATAGGAGACTCCCACATTTTTTTTCCTTCAGACTTCAACTGGCATATGAGAAAAAGCAATCGTCTTTGAAGAATCCGAAGCTGGTACTCTGCATCCTAACAAGATTATAGCATGCTGCAGTATGGAAATGTGCCTTTAGAAGCTAGAATATCTTCTGTATCTATTGGATTTTTTAAAAAAATCCTTCTCCTTCACCCTCCCCTCAAAAAGAGACCCAAAGAACAATATTTGAATGTTGAAACATGATCTGAAATCAGAAATTTGAATATTTAGTTTACCTACAATACTCCTTTGGTACTCTCTTATCCTCTTCTGTCACATACTGTTTTTCTTCATTTGTACCCTGGTAACTTCTAAAAAAATCCTTTGTTCTCTTTGTTCAAATCGCTTGATCAAGATGACAAAAAATCAGTTCTTGCTCCAGCAGACCTATTCTTTACTATGGTTCATCTTTACTAGAGACATTTAATAAATCTGTAAAACCTTTGATGGAATCTTGGATATTCAATCTAAAGAGTTTTTGGGGGAATGAAAATTAAGATATGCTTGATTTCTGGATACCAGCCATATCCACTGAAAGTTGTTTCTTATTTAGCTGTTAGGGTATTTTTTCTTCTAAGTTAAAAGAAAGATTTGTGAATAAAATAAGAATTTATTGGTAGTTAGCATCATTTTACCCTTGTAAGCATTTTACTCAACACTGAAAAGCTGTATGTGTATTTGTTGCTCACAAATTTGTATGTATGAGCTATATATCTAGGCCATGGATTCTTTCTTTTGGTACCTTTTATTATGTTGCTCTCTGAAGCAGTAAAATTAGTTATGGTACTTTATTGATGTTGATTATAAGGATGTCTGATTTCATTTAGCATTCATACTGCACAGTAAGTGTCTTTTATAACCACCTTACTTTCACAGATGATTTGTCCCACTGTAAAATCATTAAGGACATTCATTAGAATTTGTCATTCTGTTCCAGCAAAGTAATACTTTTCAAAATAAAGGTTCAATTGTTTGTGTTTAATTTCAGTCATGTTTTCTTTTAGGCTTTAAGCCATTTCGTATTTAACATATTACTAAGTGGCTCTGGCACTTCTTATCAACCTAAGAAGTCTTTCATTATTATTCCTGGCTGCTGACCAGAGTCAGACTTAGTGCTACCTTGTTCCTAGTACTTCCATACCAGAACCCCTTCCTCCTATTATTTAAAGGATGCATATTGCTGGAGATCATATCCCATTTGTAGTGCAGCAATTAAACACGGCTGTTCTGTCCTTAGTGAAAAAAGGTGTGTTGGACTTTCCAGGCCCTTCAGATCTCATTGACCCTTTTTCAGACTGATTATCAGACTACAAAATGGGTAGAAAATTGTGCAGAGATCTATGCCCAACGGGTAGTGGCTAATGGTTTCTCAGCAGTGGTAGCTATTTCCTCAGGGGACTGGTACCAGACCTCATCAATGGCCCTGATGATGGCACGGAATAGACTCTCACCAGCTTCATAGAAGACACCAGATAGGGAGAGTGGGTGATATGTTAGAAGGGCAGATAATATTTAGAGGCATCTCAGCAAGTTAGAGAAATGGACTGACAAAATTCATGAAGGTCCATCAAGACAAATGAAAAGTCTTGCAGCTGGCATAGAATAACTCCATGAAACTGCATATTTTAGAGACTATGTAGATGAATCTGCAGGGGAATCCTAGAGGATTAAACACGCATCACCAATGCACTCTGGAAGTGATAGAAGCTCCCTCTATACTGGTCTGGATCTGTATGAGCATATCCAGAATTCCAAAAGTGAATATTCCCCTTTATTCAGGACTTGCAAGACTATATCTGAGTTCTGGGCCTCCGGTTACAAGGTATAAAGAAAGTGGAGTAAGACCAGATGAAGGATGGGGACTAAAGCATATGGGATTTGAGAAGAGACTGAATGAACTGGGTTTATTTAACCTAAAGAAGAGAAAACTAAGAGAGAGTTTAATTTCTGTCTTTAGCTAACTAAAGATTGATAAAAGTGAGTGAGACTGTTCTCAGAAATGTACAGCAAAAAGACAAGTTTACAAATTGCAGATTTTTAAAATAGGTCTTATTTCTGCCTATTTCTTCTGGCCCTTCAAAATCGGTCTTGAAGCTGCTCATTCTATTGATTAGGAAAGTAGATGTTGATATTAAAATTTGGTACGATGGAATCTAACCAAGGCTTTTTTTTTTTAAGTTGCTAACAAACAGCAACACCAACCACACTAAGAAGACTTATCCTTCCCACCTTTATCAGACTCATAAATATAGCTTTCTAAAGGGTCTTTTTGCTGCTAGCAGCAACGTGAATCAGTTAAACAATTTTTGTCTTGGTAGTAGCCAGAATTAGGATAGATTTTCTGGAAGCAGCTGAAGGTCAAGGTTACTGAAAGGTATGTGAGGATAGAGAAGTTTCTGTTTGTCTGCCCAGTCCTCACCAGCTCTATGACTCTACACAAAACACGGTAACTAGTTGTATTTACAATGTGCTAAAGACCAGAAGATATGAATAGAGGGATGTCGACGCAGGGGTCTCAGACACCACTCACACGATCAATGTGATCAAGCAGAGCCAGTTTATTCAGGGTTCCAATCGCGCTTATATGCAAGACTTCCCCGTACATGCGACCGCTTCTTTACAATGATTGGTCAAGACCTCCGCCTCCATGCGTCTTAACTATACAGTGTGATAGGCTAACTAACAGAGGCTAACTAACAGTGCCCACGTGTCCTTACATTTAAGGACAGTCCCCCTCTTCCTGTTTGTCTTCAATTCTTTGACTCCTTATCTGATTGCTCCTTATCTTTTATTCAACAGTCTTTTCACCCGTTTAAGCTAGGTCCGGCACCCTGGTGCCCCTCTGGCGCCCACCTGCCCTTTTGTCTAGGCCTAACACCTATCTGCCCTTTTATCTAGGTTTGGCGCCTGCCTGGCTTGCTCACAGCATGACCACTGGCCTTCAGGAATCCCACAGAGGGAGAAGCACTAGAAATCCTGTATGACAAAGGCTGCAAGAGAAAGAAGGGTAACGTCTACTTGCACATACACAGGGCAAACAGATTTTGACCATCACGGGGAAAAAAATCTTTGTCCAGAAGCTGCTGCAGTCAAAGGAATCAGTTGACTCAAGTAGGTTTCAGATGGATAGAAGAAAAAATGTGCAGTATTGCCAGTAAAAGCAGCTCAGATAAGCCACCCAGGGCAGCAGTAGGTGCAAGTGGTGTGAATCCCCTTTAGGTAGATTACTTTCAGACTTACTTTCAGACCCTAGACTTTCTTTCAAACTGTAGACTTACTTTTAGACCCTAGACTTACTTTCAAGCCCTAGAAACTTGCTCTTGATTGATAGTACCCACAGCAACTTTGTCTGCCCCACACTGACTCAGTCTGCACTGCTGACAAAACATCCACATGCTCATTTGTACTCAGAGCAGTTTTGTTAGATTTGGCGTGGAAATTGTTGCTTGTTGTCACTGCAGTGCTGTTTCTCAATGTTTATGGCATCCTATTGTGTTCTGTATGGACAATTCTATTCTTCCTTCTTTTACAGACTGCTACTGAGTGGAATCTACCTTTGATTTTGTGTCAGATATTACTTCTCATCAATGTTCACATTTGGTCAAACATAACAAGGGATGAATGTACTCATTTGCTGTGTGCTGCAAGGCTAAAGACAACTAACACTAATTAATTGTAGGCCAAGTATAACAGGATATATCAATAGCAAACTGGAGTGTTCAGCTAACGAGAGTGCCTAGGCTCGATAGCTAAAAGACATCCAGCAGTTTTCATTTCTTCACAAGCTGGCGGGTGACAATTTTTTTGCTGGAGTCAGCGAAGGTCTGTCCACACTACATCTGCTACCTGGCCGCTGTCTTAGAGGACTTCTGTTACCATCTACAAAAGAGATGCCAATGATAAATTTTTTCAGTCATTGTGCTGGATACAGGTGACCAGTAGCCCTAGAGCTCTGGACCCATTGGCTTTTTCTAGCAGCTAGGCATAGTAAGACTTGGTCTCCTTGAAAAAGTCACCCTGAATTATCACACAGTTTTCCAAGTGTGAAAATTGTTCAGAGGTACCCCTAAATACTTTCATGTGTAACACATAATAATCACTCCTATAACTCCTGTAAATAATATATGTACATGTCTGATATATATATGTCATATACTGTCATGTACTGTCTACTGTCTTTAGCTTTAGGGTATGAAGTAGGCTTATATATGCATATATTGGGGTTAATATGTTACAGTGTTTTATGTATATTATAAATATATGTATGTTTTTCTCATTCATCATGCAGATCCATCTGTTACTGTCATCATCTCTTTTGCTTGAGTTATACTGTCTCCCCTCCCTCTGAAGCTTCACTTTCAAAGTATGTCAAAGGAAGTTCATTTATCTTCTGTTTATTTTCATCGGAGTTACTACAAATTATTTTTACCCTTAAAATTTGAATAAAAAGGAGCCCTTTCTTCATTGCTGATGCATGAAAACTTTCAGGAGAGATGAGATTATTTTTGTCGATAGGTTTCTGATAAATGGAGCACTTCAGTTTATCTTTATTCATATGTTCATCCAGGAAATAAATTCCTTTGTACTACTGCCTTTCTGCAACTATTTTACAATAAAGGTGTAGTGAGTTCAGAAAATTTTCCTCTGTAAGGGAATGGTTTGTAATGTTTACTAAGATAAAATAGATGAAATCAGTATGTTTATATAGGAGCTTATCAACTGACCAAACACTCTGCAAATACATTTTTCTTCCAGAAGTTCCAAAGCAGCCTATAAAATGTAACACAAAACTGTAGTCCTATACTGGAATTCTATAGGTTCATTTTCTGTAGATCGGTTATTAATTGAATTCTATAGAACTGTTTCCTAAATAAAAGATAAATCTCCTATCTTCATCTTTATTTACTTATTTATTTATTTTGAAATTAGGATACCATAGAGCTAAGTGAATTATATATTCTTCAACAGCAGAAACAGCTGAACAAATGTATTTTTAATGCTATGGTAGTAAGGCTGTTACCGTTTTTATAGTGGTTCATGGACAAGACAAAGACAGGATGATTATGCCTGAAATGCAATTATGTCCCAGCAATAAATGTAAATTTTCCAACATATTTTCACATCTTCTTCAGAGAGTCATCCCACTCAAAAGCCCTTTGATTCTCACATGAGATCTTTAATCTGCTTTCTACAGCACACTGATTTTCGGCAGGAAAAGAATATGCCCCAAACCAAATACTTTTCTAAAACAAAATGAACTTGTATAGACAAACAAACAAACAAGAAAAGAATAGATGCATCTGAAATTTATCTGTCTGAATTTAAATAGGTACATTTCATACATTGTATCTAAGCTATCTATCTAGATTACTTTTACATAGAACAAAAATAGCTTCATTTGGGATTAATTAAATAAACCTCCAAAGGTTCACTTGGGATTAGTTAAAAAAAATCTCATTCCAAAATAGTCATATGAACTAAGCCAAATGAAATAATTTGGAGTGACCACGCTTCCCTAAAGCTTGTCGAACTGACCACTTCAGATAAATAACTTTACACTGTGGATGTTTTAAATTCTTGGTTGAATTGTACCTCTAAAATTAAGATTTTTTTTTTTTCCACAGAGCATCTGCCGATCTTTGACTTTCTCACTTTGATTTTCAAGGTGGGGAAAAAGAACTTCTTCAAAAGATAAGGTTGGAAACTAAAGGTCATATGACTACAGATGACTATAGATATAAATATTAATTTGGGAGAGTTTGATTTTATTTAACTCAGCATTTTTTTCGTGTGCTTCCCCTGTGTTCCATATATGACAATTAACTGTCTTTCTTTGTACAAGGGAATTAATGACTTCATAATCTCTGCTTTCTCTAACACTACCCTCTGCACCACAGTTGTTGTTAGCAAAGTATTTTGCTGGTACAAGATCAAGATGATTGACATAATCAAGTTAAAATCAGAGCGAGTGCTCTCATGTGATACTGAAAAGTGCTGCTACTTCACATCAGAAGAAAAAGATCAGGGTCTGACAGCTTGACATTCTCTCCTGATTGTATCAGTTAGTTTAATAAAGCATTATATACTGCGTCCAATCAAATTAAGAATAGAAGTACTTTTAAAACAATTCATTTCTTTTTCCATCCTATAAAAATGCTGACCATCTACTATGTGAATATTTGGCAACTATTTTTAATCTTACCTAAAATGATTCTCTACCTCCAAATACCATAGCGTAGAGAATACAGTCCAAAAAGGTAGAAGGTCTAATATTTTTAAAAGAAATACATTCTATTTATCTAGATTTAGACAAACTCCTGGGCAAAGTTCCAGAGGAAAAAAAAAAAAAGAAAAAAAAAAGACTTATTATCTATGTTAAATTCAATAGATATTAACACATGAACTACAAGCTGGACAAGAAAAGGTTGAACTCTTATATTCTACTGAGGGAAGATCTGCAAGGGTGGGAGGAAACTGCTAGTGGTGGTCTTCAGGAATCAATCTTTGGTCTGTCCTGTGTAATAAATGTATTCATGCTTTTGGTGGAAGACTTAAGACTTCTACAGAACTGTACACAGAGTACTGAAGAGAAAAAGTAGAGCTGGATGTTCGTGTAAACTTGAATTGGAGAAACGATATGAAATGCTAGCACAAAGCAGTAGTGCAAGGTGAAAAATCATGTATTTAGGAATTAAAACGAAGTATTCTGGAAATAAACTGGCTGATATAACTGAAGATGCTTGAGGCAAAAGATATGCTGGACTGAGGAATCCAACTCCTTTCTCCATGTTTCTGAGAAAATTTCTAGGCCAGGGTGTGAAAACAAAGAACACTGTACAAATAAATACTATATATTACATTCTGTAGCAAGGGAATTCTGGATCCAGTTCTTTAAGAGCTATTTTACAATTCCAGGTCTTCCCCAGAGATACAGAGACCAGGGAGAGGATGGGAATCCCTACAGCAAATTGTTTCTAGAACTTCTGTATGAATTTATGACATATAGGACAGAAACCACAGAATCATTTTTTTTCTAGTGTGAGTTGATGTGAAATGAGAGCTTCTATTTTTATCATGTGCTTTTATTTCAAACATTTAAGTAAAATATATAATAAATCATAGTAGGAATTATATGATAAGATCTGTTATACCCTTAATTTGATAAAATCTGCCAGAAAATCTTGCTTTATTAGAATGTCTTCACTTTAACCAAGTTCGATGTTATTTTTGTCATACTAGATGTAATCACTACATGTGTCTAATTCAAATGGCTTCATTGCATCTATAAATGACATTTTCCTATGTGCTTTGAATAAAGGTTTATTCTTACACCTTTGAAAAACAGGTTTTATAACCGTTTCTGGATCTACTAATTATATTTATGCTTATGCCTGTGTATATGGATGCACTTCTATAAGCCAGGCCCTAAATTAAAACACCAGACAAATAATAATGAATACCTAGAAGCAAGGAAACTTGTTTATTGAAATGAAATGATAATGTGAATTAAAAAGTAGCAGGAAATGTACTATAGTTTCAATGTCTTTATAAAGATAAGCTACTTAGTGTGCTTGCATGGATGAGAGCAAAAGGGAGCAGTGCCTGGATCTATATGGTGAGCTTTCACTGAACAATTGACGGAGCTTAAAGTTTAAGTGAGGACATTTGGTTGATTTATTATATGGGAATTAGAAGTTTCCTTGTTAGTGGCTTGGAAATACTTTTGGAATATTTGGAAATACTTTGGAATACTTTGCTTTGAAGTTTTAAGTCATCAGAACTACATGTGTAGTCAGATTTATCTGTCCCAAATGTTGTGAAGCTGTCCTGCTATATCTGGACTTCTCATATTGCTCCATAAGCAGCAAAAGCATCACGGAATCACAGAATGGTTGATGTTGAAGGGACCTCTAGGGATCATCTAGTCCAATACAGACTCAAGCACAAACACCTAAAGCATGTGGCACAGGGTGGCATCCAAACGGGTTTTGAAGATCTCCAGAGAGAAGCCTCCACAACCTCTCTGGGCAGCCTGTTCCAGGGCTCTGTCACCCTCGCTGTAAGAAGTTTTTCTGAGAAGAGTTTGGCCCCATCCTCTTTGCTTCTCCCTTAGGTGTTTGTACATGTTGATGAGTCATCCAGAGCTTCACCTTTGTGAGCCTGCATTTATCAAAATTGTTCAGCTTTGGTATAGCTGAGCAGGCAGCGTGGTGTACAGTGTCACTTGTGTACTTCTGGTATGCTTCTGATCATCACATCTTCTCAGAGACTGGCTGTATTGCTATAAGCCGTACTGTTATCTGAAATGCCATAGTAGAAAAACATATAACCTATTTATCCGTTCTGCAACATTCAGAGTGTCAGCTTAAAGATCTGATGTTATTCCCCCGAAGAGTGCTGTGTTATAAGATTAATCCCACTGACTATGTGCAGTAGAAACAGCCCCCAAATAGTTTATCCCCAAAGTGTTTGCTTAACACGTGTGTAATACATACTAGAATACAAAATATGTCAGTTTCATTAAAAGATTATGCAAAAATGAAACAAAGAGATCAGAGTGCACATGTACAAGATGCTGGAAGAGATAAAGTACAACAATTTGATACAATTCAGTTCCAAAGAGAAAAGACACTGAACACACTGTACAGAAAGGTCAGTACATTAGCTTAATGAAAACTTAATGAAAATAGGGATAAAAAGACAGGAATGATTAAACTGTAACTCAGAAGGATGACTCCCACATTTGTGACATCACCAGTACATTCTAACAACTTGTACAACTGAGCATTTACTAATTTAAGTATAAAAATGACTGCAAAAAACCACACTGCCTGAAGTACAATATTCATGTGAAGTAACTCTTGGGATTAAAGAGGGACTGCAGATCTCCATGAAAACTGCTTTGCTAAAGAATTGCTAAGACCTTTTATAAGTTGCTGCATAGAATCTTGCCCAGTATGTAGCTTTATCTAAGAAGTTGTGGACTTTTGCCCCAGCTTTTCACAGAGGCTTTTCAGCCAGAGCAAACAGTATAATATTATCAGTTAGTCTTTAGTTGGTTACTTTTCAATAAGTACTATCAGTTAGTCTACTAGTTGGTTACTTATATAATACTATCAGTATAATATTATCAGTTAGCCCACCCTGCCTTAGCCAAAGTGAAAGAGGTGTTAATATGTATATGAAACAATATGAAAGACTGAGGGAGCTGGGCCTGTTCAGCCTGGAGAAGAGAAGGTTGAGAGGGGATCTGATCAGTGTCTATAAATACCTCAAGGGAGGCAGTGAGGAGGATGGTACTGACCTCTTTTCAGTGGTGGCCACTCATAGAACTAGAGGAAACGGCCAGAAATTGAAGCATCAAAAGTTCCACAGGAACTTAAGGAAAAATTTCTTAAGAGTGAGGGTGACAGAGCACTGGAACAGGTTGCCCAGAGAGGTTGTGGAGTCTCCTTCTCTGGAGATCTTCAAAACCCGCTTGGATGCAGTCCTGTGCCACATGCTCTAGGTGACGCTGAGTGTGCAGGGGGGTTGGACTAGATGACCTCCAGAGGTCCCTTCCAACCTTAAGCATTCTATGATTCTATGATTCTATGTATGACTCAGCAAAAATCTGAATATGACTGAAACATGTCTCTGTGTATTTTGCTGAAACGACTGAACTTTCATGGTTCTAATTTTGAATGTTTTTGTTTTTCTTTTAATTTAAAAAACATGATATGCAAATATATAATATCAATAAAAATATATATTTTTTTCCTTTCATGATACCTTCTATTGCGTTTCTTTGCGGTCTGTGCTTCTTAAATACTGTTTGACTTAAAGAGGGCTTTGCAATGTGTATGTCTGTGTACCAAACGAAAACCTAAATCTCATTTTAGTCAAGGGAGATCTAACGCTTGATTCGTTTGCCCCCAGGTAAATGTCTGGTGTCATTTGAGATGCCATTCAATAACCAATATGTTATACAGAGATGGCAGATAGATACTGGCATAGGACCTTTGGAAAAACTACAGTCTCCTGGAAAGGCGTTTTCCTTCCTTCCTTCCTTCCTTCCTTCCTTCCTTCCTTCCTTCCTTCCTTCCTTCCTTCCTTCCTTCCTTCCTTCCTTCCTTCCTTCCTTCCTTCCTTCCTTCCTTCCTTCCTTCCTTCCTTCCTTCCTTCCTTCCTTCCTTCCTTCCTTCCTTCCTTCCTTCCTTCCTTCCTTCCTTCCTTCCTTCCTTCCTCCTTTCCTCCCTTCCTCCCTTCCTCCCTTCCTCCCTTCCTCCCTTCCTCCCTTCCTCCTTTCCTCCCTTCCTCCCTTCCTTTTCCTCCCTCCCTCCCTCCTTTCCTCCCTTCCTCCCTTCCTCCCTCCCTTCCTTCCTCCCTCCCTCCCTTCCTCCCTTCCTTCCTTCCTCCCTCCCTCCCTCCCTTCCTCCCTCCCTTCCTTCCTTCCTTCCTCCCTCCCTCCCTCCCTTCCTCCCTCCCTTCCTTCCTTCCTTCCTCCCTCCCTCCCTCCCTTCCTCCCTCCCTTCCTTCCTTCCTTCCTTCCTCCCTCCCTCCCTCCCTTCCTCCCTTCCCTTTTCCCTTCCTCCCTTCCTTCCTCCCTTACTCCCTGCCTGCCTGCCTGCCTGCCTGCCTCCCTTCTGAACAGCCAAATTTCTTAGCCAGGTGAAAACTGTACTCATCAGCAAAGTGATAGGTCATATTCTGAAGGAGGATGCCTAGCAAAAGTTGGCTTAGGCTTTTCATTGGAGTCCGTCTGAAAACAAGAGAAGACAGAGCAGTAGAATGAGGAATCAAGATTTTAGAGGGCAGCTATATTGCAAGAAATAAAATGAAAGAAAACTCCAACTGATGTTGGGGTTTACAGCAAAACTGAAAAATTCCATATAATTATTAGTGAAGACATGTCTGTGACCATAGCCTTGGTTTTGGAAAAACATATGGCTCCATCAGACTGTGGAACTATACTGTTGTAATCCTGCTGAGAAGTATTGAATTAACCTCGTTCACAATGAATAATTTGCACATGATATTTCCGCCCTGAAAAAAAATCTAATGGGTGCACCCCTTCCAACCACTGCCTGAGGGTCCAACCTTACTACCAGTCTATATCCCAACAACATTTCAGTTGAGTTCAATATGGAGCAGGAGGTCTAAACCTGCAAATCTTAATCCAACCCTGAGAAAAACGAAGTACAGACCATGATTTACTGTTGTCTACTAAAGTCATTATTAAAAGTCATTATTAAAAGTTTTGACTGTTTCTGACAGATTCCAAACTCATAATTGCTGGATTTCTAGAATCTATGTTCTCTTCCTAATTGAAGTAGCAAACTCAGACATATGAAAAGTGTCATCAGCGTAAATAGTGGAAAGGTTACAAAGCTTTGCTGAAGTGCAAAGGCAATTTCAACTCAGAATAATTCCAGTTTGTCTGGAGTACCGCATAATTTTAAATTATTATTGGTATTATTATGTATTACTATTGTGTGATTCAGATTTGAGGGGACTTTAAAACTTCACTGCCACCAAGCATCTAATAGCAATCATATTTGTTGCATCATAGTCTGCATTACAGTAGTATCGTTTTTCTTCCTTTCCACAGAATATTTTGAATGCAAAACCTGCCCTAATAAAAAGCTGATTAGCATACTCTACAGATAATTTTTTTCTGTAAGCAATATAGGTTTCTTCATTTTCCTAATACATGGAGTAGCAGAATTTAAGTTTTATTGAATTTTACTTCCTTAAACTTAAAAGATCAAAGACACAAAGCATAATTGCTTGCTTTGTGAGATAAAATAATCAATATGCAGATATATCTGCAAACCATCAGCTTGTTCAGTAAATATGTTTCGTTTTGTGACATTTTTCAAGTTCCACATACATAAAATAGATTTGCTTAAGATTTAATATTGAAAGTTTGCCATGTTTATCAGAAAATTTGACAGAAATGTATCCAACAGGAATACATAAGGTATTGATTGGCTGGATAGTGTGACATTATTTTATTTTATTTTTTCACATGAATTAAGTATTAAATCAACCACTTCCAAACAGTTAGGCCTGTGATTTTTATAACTATTCCATTCAAAATAATTATGTGTTCTTCCTGGAAGATATTAAAAATATGGTTCACTAATTTAACAGAGCTATTTGTGTTTAGTATAGCTGACAGTATTCTTGAAATAATTGTAATGTATTGACTGCTTTTCCTATCTAGTTGGGTCAGAAAGTTGGTATATGTAAGTGCATGCTCAGTTGCAGACATCAACAAGTCCCTGATATGACAAACGTGCCATTTTGCTAATTCCAATGCAGCAAAATTGTCCAGCGTCTTCAGTTTTCTTTCAGAATAGCTTCTTAACAGATGGCACATTGTCATTGTCAATGGCTTGCTTTCTCCAAAGCCGTAAGGACCCATGCAGACTCTGACACTTCTCCCTCTCTTCCCAAGACATCTAACAGGACTAGTCAATAACGACCTCTTTCTTTTCACGGATGATTCCACCTTATGTCAGCTGATTTCTCCCAAGTCACATTGTGCCCACTCTGCTATGAGTGTGCCAGAAGGGCTTACATTGCCTGACAGTTAAGCCATACCCCAACTAACTGCCTTTGGTGAAAGCACAATACAAAAGGCAAATTCCTCTAGTTTCTGGTGCTGCCACTGGTCATCTCCCTCAGCACCATGAGCTGTTTTTCAGCTTTCTGTCAGCTTTGTGAACATCAGTTTAGAAATTAGAATAGACACAGCTAGCAAATAGCTTTAAACCACTTTGAGTGTAATTAAGCATGAAGCATAGCTGAGGGCTTTATCTGATCCAGACTGGTCATTTTGTTACTAATACACTCTATAGAAAGTCTCTATATTTCTTCTGTGGTGGTTTTCTAAAATTCCCCCTGAAATACTTCTTTTTCATGTATTACTTCTTCTTCTTTTTTTTTTTTCTTTCTTCTTTTTTAAACAAAAAGGACAATTCACTTGAATTCTTGTAAAAGTTCCAAAGGGTATATAGAATCACAGAATGCTTAGGGCTGGAAGGGACCTGTAGAGATCATCTAGTCCAAGCCCCCTGCTCCAGCAGGGACACCTAGAGCACATGGCCCAGGGTGGCATCCAGGCAAGTTTTGAAGATCTCCAGAGAAGGAGACTCCACAGCCTCCCTGGGCAGCCTGTTCCAGGGCTCTGTCACCCTCACAGTTCTTCCTCATATGGAGGTGAAACTTCCTGTGTTTCAACCCTACGCCTGTTACCCCTCGTCCTGTCGCTGACCACCATGGAGAAGAGCTGGAAAAGAGCCTAAACTAAAGTTTACTCTCATGCATTATTTGCATGTAAATTTAACAAAAACTCCCATGAGCACAGTGGAACTTTCTGTAATGTCTTATCGCTGAAGTGGAACAGGAACATTAACAACCTAGCAAATAGGAAGGTCTGATGGGTCTGTCATCCTGTAAGAGTCTAGAGGATGGATCTAAAGACTCCAGAGGTCTTATGTTTAAAGGAACCAAAGCAACTATGCATGAGACCTTCCTCAAAACAGTGTCAAAATATGATTTCTCTTTTAAAACCCAGGAGCATCTCCAGACTATTTGTAGAGATGTACCTGTTACTTTAATGCCTGATGGATCACCTGTTCGCTAGCATATACTGCATTACCAAACTAATTCCTTATTCCTTCTACTGAAAAAAGATCATTTATATTTAAGCTCATCATATCATTGTCCAATTCCTTCCATCTACAATATGATTTGTCATAGAAAAAGTTGCCAGTTTGAAATTTAGTGCATTGATTTACAGAAAATCTCACCCTTGCTCAAGCACAGTTTTGAATTCTTAAGCTATAAGTTACCACACCACTAAAGCTGAATGAAGGCACTCACAGCAAGTAAGGATTTAAATTAAAGACAAAGTTTTCTTCATTTTCTTTTATTTTTTTTTCTTTTCTGTTTTTCTTTTCTCTTTTTATTGCTTTTATTGCTCGTAGTACACCAAATTTCAAATCAACATTTATTATTTTTTTGTCTTGAATGCTAAAAATACTTTCTCAGGTAAATGAATAATATAATTTGGGATGCTGGTTCTGCTCACTTAAGCTAGGTCAAAAGAAACACCATGCAGGTCACTGTCGAAAACAGTGCAAGCATGATTATCTCTACATCACATAGTAAAGCAAGATGTCTTGAAAACTTGCCAGATGGTATCAATTCATGATGGCATGTTCATGAACTTCTGTAGCAATTTTGTTCCTTAAAAGTCTTTTCCACTAAGAACAAAATAGTGTAGAGTGAAGAGTGTTGGCCTGTAATGTTTTGCTAAATAAGAGAAGGGATTCATCTCACCCTAGCCTTGCCCTATGAGAGTTCAACATTTTCCCAGTTCTAAATTAGCTGTCCATGGCCTTACATTTTCAGAACAAGATATAGACACTTCCAAAGGATGATTCATATCCTGTAAGATAGAAAGGGTCAATCACCCCCTACAGATTCCTTTTTCTTCTTACTGATTGCTTTTAGAGACTAAGATGCCATTCAGTTTGCACTTAGTATTGTTTGAAATATTCAAGCATGCCTGAGATATCCATAAATGACCAGCCAATTAGACACAGAATATACTGAAGGTTACATTTGATAGCCTTCTGACCTTCTGGAAAGGCAGTGAGGATCCAGCAGTATAACCTAAGATAATCCAGATGTCTTTAAATGGCCATGTAATGAGAAGTTACAGTAATTAAATCAAATCTCAGGGTTTCCTTGACTATAAAGGGAGTTTATTCACCTAACTATGTGTCTTTGTAGCTATATATACCATAATCAGATACCTTTAAGTGTCTAAAGCCAGATACGTGAGATTTATCTGACCAAAAATCACCATCTTAGCAGTGCTCTGAATCACGTGTACAAGATTAAGCAAAAGGTTATGGGTTCTACTAAATCAAGGCCTAAATAATTTTGAAAGGAAGTAGGAATTAGGATTTTACAAAATGTTCAAATCAAATCATGTAGTCTTGTTTTAGCCTGAATTTACAAATGCAGGGTGTTTTCTTTGCTATTCCCAAAAGATTGGAAGGCTGGCACTTTTTTACTTGTATGCTTTGGTCCTCACAAGCATTTTTTTTTCCAGAATTATGTCTAGATTATTCATTGCAAGGCCATAGTGAAAAAGTTGCCTGCGTTCTCAAAAGATTGTGCCTGCTTGTCATAAAACTACCTCACACTGCCTCAGTAGCATGGTTCCTCCTGGATATTTAAGGCAGTAATTCACTCCTCAGCCACTTTACAAAGAGCCTTTGCAAAAATATTTTGATTATACAGAGTAAGGCTTTGTCTTCGCTGCAGATTCAGGCATCTGTGCATATTTTAGGTAATTCCCACCATAAAAAAAATGGATATCTATAACTTGATTTATTTGCTGAAACACAGTGTTATTGTGCTGTTTGGGAAATCTTGAGGTATCTGAGAGATGGACAGAAGTGGTAGATATGACACACAATGTACAGAGTGCCTGTCTCCCTCTGGAGAAGTTTCTGAAGACAGAGAGACTATTCCATGGTATGAAAAAGGCAACAGGAACTTCAGGTTACTGATCTCCTCTACCACTGAACATGTGGACATCTATATATAGATACCTAAATATTGTTATCTTACTTCTAAACACATACACCTGGCTTAAATATAGGTGTGAGACACATACATACAGGGATTTGAGAAACTGTGGAGCAACAGCTGGAGACCAGGGATCTCAAAGCATATTCCAATGGGCAGCTGATAGCTAAGCCTATTCTGCCACTTTCACTCATGCATCTCAGTAGGGAGAAAGAATCACATTCACAAAGTACACTTGTGTACAAAATTTCATAAGAAAGTGTCCCCTGAGTGTATATCTGAAAATACTCAGAGCGTTGTTCATTGCAATGAAGTGCGCAAAGAATGGACCACAACTTCATTTACATAAAATTATATACAGCACAGATCCACCTGCTCTGCTTTAACAGACATAGCTTTTTTTTTCTGTTTTAATATTTATTTTTCACAAATTGGGACAGAAGAAATACTATAACAGATTACACTTTGATTATCTCTGGCAACAGTGGATTTTATTTTGCACAGGGTAGAAACTAATTGTTAATGATACAGAGCTGAATCCCATTACAGTCAAATCCATAGGATTAGTTGCTAGAATAAACAGTTCTCTTTTTTGGCCACTTACTAATGTGCCTAAATATGTTTGCTGTGGGGAATGAGATTTTAAAGGAAGTAATATACATCGTAAGTGCTACTGTTAAGCATTTCAGTAAGTTGCTTGAGTCTCTTGAGAGATTGTTGGCAATTCACACATATTCTGTAAGTTCTTCGTGTACCAATGTGACAGGGATGTAATTGTTCTCCAAATGGATTTATTGTAAGCCAGAGATATACATTGCCTATTAATGAAAGCGAGACTTATAGAAGCATCCATGAATAAGTATTTTCTCACCATGATTCAAGAATGAAGCACCTTTATAACACACGAAAAATCCAAAGCCCGGTTGTTGGAAACTGGGAGGTGCAGGTTTTGTTTTCTAATTTGCTTTTATACTTTGGCTCTGCATTTATGCTGTGTGATATGGTGTGATTGAATATACTCTGTCCCAGAGCAATGTGCAGCCTAACATAAACAGAAAAAAAAAAAAAAAAAAAAAAAAACCAACCAACTTGCGTCCCTGCTGCTCCCCATCACCCCAGAAAGAAAAGATACAGATAATTATCTAAGAACAGTGGGTGGAAGCAGTTAATAGGTATTTTGCTGCTGGCATTTCTGTCAAAAATACTGTTAAGCAAAGCCTGACATGGGAAAATCATTATTTACTCAGATGTGATTCTATACAATTTGACAGATATCATTCTGTTGCTGACCTCTAATGCAAATATGAAAAAATCTATTGTTAAAGCAAGGTTAATTCTTGTCCTGTGATCACTACCAAATCACTGTCAATATAAAATGTGTGCTCTCTGTGCAACTGTGGTTATTTGAAAGACATTCTTATCAGACTTTTGCATGGTGCATTGGTGGTTTATTCTGCATGATAGAGTGGTGTTTTATTTCCCTTTTGTAAAGAGAATCCTTAGGGAATGAGCTGAGCAGCTGGGCAATAAGAGTGGCTTTCTGACTCATGTTTTGTGAAGGAGAAACATGCAAGGAAACAACTTCCTTGTGAGTTTTATGAGACCCTAGTAAGTGTGAATAAACATAAATATTAATCTAATTGGTCACACTTTGGAAGCTGTTTGGCCATGACAGGTGACAGTTATGATGTTCATAAACAGCTCTAGCTTTCCAAGCATTACAATACAGGAATGAAAAACAGTTCAAAACGAATATACAAACAATGGAGCGTAGCATCTTGGAGTGGCATATTGATTAGAGCTTGAATGAATAGTTTGAATTACACTTAGGTCATGCAGTGAGTGGCTTTTCAGACAAGACTGGAAACATGAAAGTCCTCCAACTAAAGATTTTTTTTAACAAACTTTGAATAAAATGAACTTCTAGTTCTGTCTTCTTTTTTTTTTCCCTTCACTGAAACTATTTTGTCCTAGAACATCTTGAAAGTCTTAAAAAAAAAAAAAAAAGATGGCACCTTCTCATGTCTTCTTGAGTGATATTACGTTTCCCATGTACTGTAATGTCATTGTACTTCATATGGATATGAAGAATATCTTAGCTCGAGGTTGTGCATCATATTCTGTGATCTCAGCTGGAGGTAGGATTGTTCAGAATTGGCACAGCTTGAATATTGATATAAATACAATTATAACTTCCAACTAACAGAGCTGAAAAATTAGTAATCAGTAATATTAATAATTGCGTATGTAATTCTAAAGGGCTCTGACCCCCACTGAGATATTTAGGAAACTTTTCAAAACAAAATGTACTACAGGAACATTTGCACAAGGACCGCTGAGTGAAGAAAAGATCCAAAAAGTTTAGCCAGAGATGATGTTGAGAAGAGTATTGAAATAGTAAGCTATTGTTTTTTTCATAACATGGACAGCGCTTTAAATTGGGAACATCTGCTGGTCACTGAAAAAATGTTTATCACTGCCAATGTCATGGTAGAGAGAAGAAGAAAATGAGGGAGAAGAAAGGAAAGGAGGGGGGGAAGAAGCAAGATGCTGAAGATATTAGTTCATTAAATCAAGTGACATATAATTTTAGGCTCAGTTAGAGGTGTTTTTGAAGAGTCTTTCATCCAGAAAAAAAAAAATCCAAGCAATTCATATAAAAAATAGATCATTTAAATACATATGGCTTGGATACAGAAATATTGGAGCACCTCCCTTTAGAAATCTTTGTCATGACTGTAAGGAGATTCTACACTGCTTAAATCTTTAAAAATTACCAGAAACCATATAAATTTTGTCATTTTATATAAAGCAAATAGAATCTTGAGACAATCATTTTCAAAACAAAGTGAAATGCTTCCATGGGCTTTTGAAGTCATGGATGTGGCATTCTAGAAAGAAAGAATTACCTCCCACTTGAGTGACAAGATACTCCAAGATGTAGGCTCTGATCAGGTCTTCTGCTTAAAATTAAAGGCATGCTTAAGATGTGAACTATCTCAGGGAAATGCACAAACACATGCTGAATGTATATTGCAATATCTGTGAACTGACATGTATTTTGTTATTGACTGTAATTCCAAGGTCTCTTTTAATAAAGTTATTACAGCTTTTCCTTACACATTCAATATACCTATTTCAGGTGAATTTCTCTTTAGCCTGTACTTTCCAAAATCATGTTTAGTTATCTTCTGACCAACAATAAGCTTTCTCTCCTTCTTGCCCGATCTCTATGACATTTATTGCTGTTATTCAATTTAACATCATTTTTGGAGTTCAGCATCTCACAAACCTCCTGTATGCTGCTTATTCCACGTAATTAATAAATCTGGTAAAGAAAACCAACAGTAACAGACTTTACACTATTGACTTTTGTCACAGGTCTCTTTTATGAACTTCCTGTACACAGCCTACACAAGTTCCTCTATCCAAAACAGTTTGATACAACTGAAGGCAAAACTGTGAGATTCATGAATATGCTCTGCTAAAAGGGATACAAGTGTAACAATATCTTAATTCATGTAACTGTTAATCTCCTATACCTAGGAATCAGGTTTATTTAGGGACTTTAAGAAGAATGATTAAGGGACTTTAAAACAACCTCTTGTTACTTATTCTATGTGTTATATATATATATATATATATATATGTCAGATCATAAACTATTCTTTTTTTTTTTTTTTTTTTTTTTTTTTTTTTTTGTCTCTCTATTTGGTTGTTTACTTGTGTGTGTGTGTGCGTGTGTGTGTATGCTTTTTGGTTTTTCACTCTAAAAAGAGTGAAATATTCTGCTTAGCCTATTCCAGGCAAGTTAATTCAACTCACTATGACTTGTAAGGCAACCATTTTATTGACAGAATATACAAAATAGTAAGGCCATATTCACAGAGATTTCTTTGAATTTAAACAAGTCCTGATGCAATAGCCATAAGAATGTAATAAAAGTAACAAGCCTTTTTCATACGGACATATATATCACAAAAGTACATGTATAGTTTCTATTCCCCCTCTTTATAAATTAAAATTACAGTGGCATATGACTTTCTATATTAATTTAATAATTTTTATAGCAGGTCTTTGAAAATGACAATTTGGTTAGAAAATCCATCAGAAAAAAAAAAAAAAAAGAAAAAAGGAAAGAAACCCATGAAAAATCAAGATCCAAAAGGTGATTTTATAAGCACCCTCAACCTAGATTTCAATCTAGATTTTTCACCTTTGAAGTCAAGGTTAAAATTTCCATTTCATTATGTAATTTGAAGAAAATGAAGAGAGTCTGAGGAATCCCTGTCCTGGTGCTTCAGAATGTCTTGAATACTTTGTATTGGTGGGTTTCCTTGCCTGATCATACTCTCTACCATTGTCCTTGTATCTTTTTTCAAGCATATCATCCACTCAGGTTTTAACACGAATTTACTTTTCAGTTATTTGGCTAAGGACATAATCCTTTCTCCACATATAAAAGAGATTTACTCTAAACCTAGTTTACCTGTCAGCTGATAGAGTTAAAAAAAAAACAAATCTGAATTCTAAGGTCAAGGCTGTGGTTGCTGCATAGGGAAATATAAAGATAAAGTTACAAAAAGATTTCTCAAGACCTTCTCTAATACATTTAAGTACCCAGCATAATAATAGTCTCACTATAAAGCTCAAGGCATAAGAATTACAAGACCAGCTAGCAATTAAGAACAAACACAAGGAAAATAGCCTCTTTTCTCTCACAGCACATTAACGATGAACACCTTTAAGAGTGAACACTTGGTTGACAATAAGGGTTGGGGTTAAGAGTGAGAGAAACCCTAGAGCCCCATTGGGAGTGGGGCTAGACAGAGCATTCCAAAGGAAATTTATCGCTATATAAAGCCTGGTTCTAGTACAACTTTTGTGACTGAGCCAGCACCAGGCTTGATGGCCACAGCCTTCAAACTCACTTGAAATTTAGATAACTGCTAAGCTTAGGGTTAAGGTTAAGAGAGAGAGAAACCTTACACTCCGATGGGAAGTAGGTCTAGAATTGGCATGCCAAAGGAAATGTAGTGCCAAATCCAGACTGGTCCTAGGACAACTTCTGTGGCTGAGCTAGCACTATGCTTGATGGCCTCAGCCTCTGATCCCCTCTAAAATTTGGCCAACAGCTAGGGTTGACATTAGAGTCTATAGCCCTATTGTAAGTGGGGGCTAGAAACAGCATGCTTAAAAAAAAGTAGTGCTACATGGGTTCAAGGACAGTTTTTGCCATTCAGGTAGCAATAGGCTTTGTGGCATCATGTTCCAGAACCTCCACAGATTTATCTGATAACTAGTATGAGGGTAAGGTTTAGGTTAAGAGAGAGGAAAAGCTTATAGCCTCATGGAGAGTGAGGCTAGAAAGGACATACCAAAGGAAAAGCAGTGCTATATGTAAACAGACTGGTTCTAGGACAACATTTGTCCTAGACAACATTTGTTGGCTCAAAGTCAACTAGGCTTTGTGGCATCACGCTGCAGACCCCTCTGAGATAACTAGGGTTAGGATTAGACTTAGGTTTAAGAGGGAGAGAAAGCTTAGAGCCCCATGGAGTGTGGGGCTAGAAAGAGCTTGGCAAAGGAAGTATAGCGCTCTATCCAGACTGGTTCTAGAAGAACATTTATCATTGATCCATCACTTGGCTTGGTGGCCTCAGCCTCCAGACACACATTAAATTTGGTGGAAAGCTAGGAGTTGAGTTTGGGTTAGGTTTAAGAGGGAGAGAAAGCTTAAAGACACATGCGGTTTGTGGCTATGCCAAACAAATGTATTGCTTTATTAAGACTAAATAATGAACATTGCTATGTTATACCTAATAAGCAACAAAAGGTCAATAATATCATGTTTTTCTTTTTCCAAGTTGTAAATTATTCTGAATATTCTTTGTTGATACATTCCCTTCCATTTCCATCTTGGCAGCAGACACCTCAGGCAGGAACAAGTTCCCCTTCCATGCTCTATTTTATTAACGTAATATCTTAAAATGGGAAAGAAGCATAACTCAAGACTTTTGAGAAATTCCATTTGTTTGGACATACCTTGTGGATCCTTACCACAGAGATGTATGAATTAGAAAGAGTACCATAACCAATTTAATTGGTTAAGAGGTTAACCAATTTAACCAAATCTCATGGCAACAATAAATATTTTCTAGGTTTAACTAACACACAGCTGATTTTATCTCATCACTTTCTTTTCAATTGCAGCACAGCAGACTTCAGTCGTGGTTTTCTGCACACCCTATATAAAATGCTTACACATTTGAATTGTCTAATTAATTCCTTTACATTCTTCACCTGCATTATGACACAAAATGTTAATTAATCAAGCAGAATTGTGAGGTAAGAGTGAAGAGGAGCTTCAAGGAAGCATGAACAAGAAGATATCAAATTCTGTCCTGAAGGGAGCTGGATGGGTAGAATATTAATTCAGTAAATTCATGGTTGTAAATAAAATGTGACCAAGACCCTCCTTTGTTGCTGAGACATAGAATCATTGAATGACCTGTGTGCTTACTGTTGAACACATTTGCTTTTCAAAAAAAAAAGCTGTCATAGCCGAGCAACGTACTTGGGTTTCCCCCTGACTTTCTGTTTGGTTCAAAATAATGCCCACAGATTTTAGAGAGTACTAGTCAAGGTAGATCAAAAGTATGCCAGGGACCATTCTGTCAATTTAGAAGTGTAGTTGGCAGCTCCAACTGCTCAAGAGGGCTGTCTAGCACTACTTAATTTCCCAGTATAGATATATTCTACACTTCTATGTTCTTGTCCTTTATGATCCTTGTTTATACACAGGATTAATCATAAATGTTATTTCTCCTTTCTTTCTTTTTGCTGATTTTTCAGAAACCTTTTGCAGGGATGATGGCTATGAGTAAGAGTGTTGCCAACAAATTCAGAGAGGTGATCTTTCCACTCTAAATAAGCGCTGGCGAGGAACATCTGGAGTGCTGTGTCCAGTTCTAGGCCCAAAACCCAAGGGACATAGACATGGAATGAGTCCAGCCAAAAGCCACAAAAGTAATTCCACTTAAGAGAAAGAAAGAAAGATTGAAAGAAAAGTAATTCCACTTAAGAGAAAGAAAGAGAGAAAGAGAGAGAGAGAGAGAGAGAGAGAGAGAGAGAGAGAGAGAGAGAGAGAGAAAGAAAGAAAGAAAGAAAGAAAGAAAGAAAGAAAAGAAAGAAAGAAAGAAAGAAAGAAAGAAAGAGAGAGAGAGAGAGAGAGAGGGAGAGAGAGAGAGAAAAGAAAGAAAGAAAGAAAGAAAGAAAGAAAGAAAGAAAGAAAGAAAGAAAGAAAGAAAGAAAGAAAGAAAGAAAGAAAGAAAGAAAGAAAGAAAGAGAGAAAGAGAGAAAGAGAGAAAGAGAGAAAGAAAGAAAGAAAGAAAGAAAGAAAGAAAGAAAGAAAGAAAGAAAGAAAGAAAGAAAGAAAGAAAGAAAGAAAGAGAGAGAGAGAGAGAGAGAGAGAGAGAAAAAGAAAGAAAAAGAAAGAAAGAAAGAAAGAAAGAAAGAAGAAAGAAAGAAAGAAAGAAAGAAAGAAAGAAAGAAAGAAAGAAGAGAAAAAAGAAAGAGAAAGAGAATGAAAGAACAAAAGAACAAAAGAAAGAAAGAAACTTTTATTATAAGGAAGATTGAACACTGGAACAGATTGCCCAGAGGCATGGTGGTATTTTCATCTTTGGAAATATTCAAAAGCCATCTGGGCATAGTCCTGGGCAAAGTTATCCAGGGGCTGAATAACATGATTTCCAGAGGTCCTTTCCAACTTTAGGCTTTCAGTGATTCTGTTAGCAAGTGAAGCAACCTATGAAAATTTTCCTTCCATCAATTACAGGTATTTTTCATGTGAATAAGAAGCCGAAAGAGATACACTACACTTATGGAAAGGAACACCACTTATTATAAAGTTTTGCTTTTCAGGAAGTAACAGAGAAACAACAAACAAACAAACAAACAAACAAAAAACCATATTGTTCATAAAAACAAAATACTTTGTTTCTACAAAAACAACATATTTTACTTTCAGATTCAAGCAAATAATACCTCCGAACCTGGGCTCCTACAAACCAGATTCTAGCCATATTAGTCATTTTTTGTGATGTTCCATGATAATGCGTTCATAAACTGCCATTACGTGTGGCTATAGCTTCTGTGTATGACAGGTCTTGAATTAGAGAAAGTCTGTAGTACCAGTAGTACCAGTGGATGATTCATGGTTTTGCTATAACGTCCCTTTAGTCCACAGACTAACTGCCAAAAGACCCAAGAATTTAGAAGTCCCAAACATCCCTTTCTGCTCTAAAAAAAAAAAAAAAAAAAAAAAAAAAAAAAAAAAAAAAAATCTCAGGAAAAAAATCCTATATTTTATTAATTTTATATCTTTTTTTATTTTTTTGGTCATGTACATTTATGCAATCTTCCCTTAAGGAAGATTTACATATTCATCCAGATTCAGCTAGACTTCTAGATTCACCCAGGCATACATCCTTACAGTTAAGTTGTTATTCAGGAATTCATTGTAAAGAAGAGCTAGGGAAATCCCAGATTTTTCAGTTTGACAGGTGAAACAAAAAGCAAGAAAAAGTAAACTTAGATTTAAGTAAAACATTCTTATATACATATATACTTACATAAGTATATTAGGAAATACAAAAACTAATCCTGAAATTGTCACTGTAATTCAAATTAAATTGCATAAACTATTTGATTTAGTTTTCCTATTTTCAGATTTTTTTATAGTATTTTGGCCCCTTTTTAGACATATACTATGCCAAGTTGTGAACAAATAAAGTGTTTAAAAAAAAGTTGCCATGCTACGTTTCAGCAGCAAACAGAAATATTTTAGCATTTCTGAAAATCTAAATGCCAAAACTAAGTGATTTGGCATTTTCAGATGAGGCCTATCCAATTTCCTGTTGTCATAGAAAAGCAGATGAATTCAGTCTCATTTTATGGACAGTTTTGACCACTCTCACTCTATATATTCTGGTGAATTAGCTATTCATCAACAAAATATGTCAAGTTCAATTCTACATCAGTTTTCTGCTAAAATTGCACAGTCAAACTATAAATATATTTAAAGATACATACTCGTGTGACAGTGGTTAGCACAATATAAAATTCTAACAACTTAATACCCAATTAAATCAGACATAAATGAAACCTGGCACAACTAGAATTTCTAATCATTATTAAATATTTACTTTTAAAAAGTTATTTTAGTGATAGAGAGTTTACCTTTGAAGGATCTTTGAAGAAATTAAATTTTAGACAGTGGAGTAGTTAATATCAGACTTACAAAAAACATACAAGTTTTCAGTCTTAGTGTTTGTCTCTTTTCTCACCTGATAAAATATAGATGATATTATTCTTTATTTAGGATTATGTGATAATAGGCCTGCAGGTCACCCTGTTGTATTTTGCATGATTCAGCTTTGATTCCATGGGCGTTTCTTTTCCTTCCAGCATTATTTATTCAGTCTGTTTAGTTTGCTTTACAGGCATGGCAGCATTCATAGGGTAGACCTATTGAACGAAGCAGTAATAGATGTAATACATCAATACATTTGAGCAGAACAGCTTTAATTAGGCCTTCCTGGTCATTTCATCAATTCAGTGGAATCCATTGGGATTTTGATAACACCATGCCTTCTGCAGTGCATGAGAATTACAGCACGCATGAGAATTACAGCACTCCTACCCTGCTCTGCCAGTCACATCACAAGGTTAGAGAGTGAACGTTAATTCATGCAGTTAAGATTCATACATCCCGGAACATAAATCTATCCTTAAAGTAATATCTTTGAGACACTAAAATCTTTTCAACCATAACACAAATCTGAAATGCAAGCTATCACAAAATCATCTGCTGCAAGATTCTGTTGTTGTTCAGCAGCTAATTAAAGATGTGTTTTCCCTGAAGATTTCTCCTTGTTGGGTGTAATAAAAGTATTTATTGCATTTGTTTGGCACAGAGTATCTGCTAGAACTTGCAGAAACTAAAAAATCCAGAGAATGCTGTTCTATTACTGTAGTAGAATGCTAGCTTTATACTGGTTTATACCTCATTTGACTCTACTATTTGCCAAAGATGGAATAATAGGTTCAAATAAACCCTAAACAGATAATCTATTCACTACTCTATCAGGATCAAAATCTTCATATTCAAAAAACTATGTGAATTTATCTAAAGCATCAATTCTTCCTTAGCTTCTTTGTTCGTTTGCTTTTTTGCCTGGTTATAGAAAAGAAAAAAAAAAATAGCCCTTCCTCAGACTAAAAGTCATTGTATTAAAATATGTTTATAGAAATATATAAATGTTTATAGAAAAGAAGCAAATGATTGTACTTATACAACATTTAAACTTTCAAATTTCTTTTCTTTTTATTTGACAAATCTCACATTAGCCATCTTTTTTCAACTACTTGACATGGAACAGAACTGTCAAGTTCTGAGATGGATTTCCAGCACATCAGGTGATAGAGGTACAGGGACAGCAAGCAGAAAAGAATAAATGGTTGTAAATACAGAAAGCCATTTGCTTAGCTGCTAAAATTCAGAAACTCTTGCAGATAGTAAGGATGATATGGACTAGGTCTATAATTCTCTATGGGCATATCTACATAGCAGTCAGATGCATGAATATGAAACAGGTACCAACATGCCTCACTTACCTTTACTTTAAATAGTTCAGAGACTCTCAGCAATGAAACTTTCTTGCCACTGGCTTAAACCCAGACTTCAAAATATACTTTGTATTGAAGTCTATGCTGCCATGGCTACATGCTATCTGTCCCCAAGGCAGCCAAAGATAACTCCATTATTCCCTACACGTTCTGAAATTTCTCCTGCAATTGCAGTGGACACATAAGAACATCATAGTTAATTTATTCAGAAATAAAATATCAGAACTACTGGTTAGAGAAGAGTACAAATTAATAACAGATAATAAATCCCCCTATGCTATTGTATTTCCTTTGGTCACATAGAAAGAATATAAGCTGTTCAAGTATTCTTAATTAAAATAAATAAAAATGAAATGAGAGAGGATCTGAACTAATTTTCTTCATGCTGTTCATATTAGGAGGTCATAACTGGGTACCATTTCACTTGACAATAATGACTACAAAATAGAAAGAGAGTGGGGTGTATTATACAAAGATGACTCTATATATTGGTCATACAACTTCCTGACCTATTCCAGTGATGATTAGCCTTGGTAGGGTTTTTAGACTCAGAGGGTAAATATTCCTAGTGTTTCTGATCATACAGAAATATCTCCTAGCTCATCTGTATCTTTATTATTGGCAATACAAGTCAGTCTTCAAAGGAAAAACACACATGCTTTACAATCAGCTGGAATTATGTCATACCACAAGTTATAACTCTTACATAAGCTCTAGATCCTGTGATATATAACGTACCAGGTGGCTGTGAGCATAGTTGTCATGCTATCTCATTAAAGGAGACAGTAAAATAATGCAGAGAGGCAATAACCAATGGGTTTTAAGTAGTTGATTTTATTCATCAGCACAGGATCTCTTTGTGTTAACATCCACCATTAACTGGCGTGACTGTTGCAAGGCATAGGCTTGTCAATTAGCAAACAGCAATTGCCGCAACTAAGTGGAGTATACTGCTTGTCCCATAAAAATAAAATAAAATAAAATAAAATAAAATAAAATAAAATAAAATAAAATAAAATAAAATAAAATAAAATAAAATGCTATAGCGTTACTTCACCCTGAGCTTATAAGGGTTCTCTCAGCCTTGCAAAGAGTTACTTTAGCCCAACATTCCAGGTTAAGTGAGGGATACTCGCGATTCAGCCAGAGGAGTTGGTCAGATTCATTCCTGATCTCTGCTCAGCTCATCGTTTCTGGATTCTGTCTTTTATACCCTTAGGAAAAAAGTGGTATGGTGCATAGCATACAGTGCTATGGTCATTCTTACAAGGTGCATCTTCCAGAATCTTCATGAGAGTATATACTTTTTGCACTGTCAGTGAGGTGGGTTTCAGACCCTTATCAGCTTCTGTGAGCGTGTCCAGTTTGGTATTGCTGCAGTATTTATTGAAGCGAGACCACCCTGCCTCCAGAAGATTTCCCACTTCCCTGTCTTGCTGCTGGGGACAGTACCCATTGTTTCCCTATCACGTCTCTGCAACATCGCAAAGTTTGTACAATTCAGCAGTTTCACTGTCAACTCTTTATTCAGCCATCAATGGCCTGGATCACGTAACCAGGCACTGCTTATTTCTTTATATATTCCGTAATAATCAGTCTCATGGTCTTCTTGAGCACTTCCTAGAGGACACTGGCTTGAAAATTCAGGTAGTCTACATAGGTAGACTTTCTTTTGAAGACAACAATTTGTACGCAACCTAACTAAATGCTCTCACAGATCATATTCTTGTTTAGTTTCTTTCCCTATGAAATGTTCTAATCTGATATTTCTTTTCTCTATAGAAGAAGAAACGATTAATTTGTAATTGCTTTGGTGGAGGCACTCACATTTTAATAACTACAACCATAGCAGGATTTGAACAACCTGCTGTCTTTCGGCTATGATGCTGACTTACATACATAAGTCCTTCGAGTCTTTTCTTGCCATCATTTGGAATTTATATGTACATTATTTCATCTTCAGTCTAGGTCTCATAGATTTTTACAGTTAATGAAACAGAAAGATAGTAATACTTCTTTAGTGCAGTTCTTGATAGTCAGTAATTTAATGTAAAGGCCAAAAGTATAAAAATACATGTTTTATAGTAGTTCATGTTAGGTAGTCATGCACATTCAAGTTTTAATTAAAATCACAGCTAATTTATTACACTGTATATATTTCTTCATTCAACTAAAACAAATAGAGAATAATACTTATACAGAATTTTGATATATATTTGCCCTAAAAACTATGTGATGTTTTAAATATGTCATCTTGGGACATTTGATAAGCTGCCTTAAAAACAAAAGAAAAGCATAATCATTCATAAACCAGTTTATTTAATCATATACATAAATTAAGAGTAAATGTTATCAAAAATATGCATACACAACTGATTTCCTAATATCTGAGTAGTTCCATTTATGTTTTATGAATTTATATTTCTGTATTGTGTTTTTTACGCCATGCCAGTTTAGATTGAGTGCCTCAAAAATGCTGTTCTCTCTGTCTTTGGTATTTTAAGACTGAAATATATTCATCTGTGAGCCCATCAATATGGCCTTGCTAGAACAGTCATTTCAAGAGCTTTTGGCTGCCACGTAGGTTGAAGGTGAAGGGCAGAAAAGCAGTTGTGGAGTGTGTTGTGTTGAGGCTTTCATTGACTCTCAAATCCCTGAGAAGGGCTCTGAATGAATGGCAGCTCCTTCAGGATTTGGTCCTGAACAGCTGCCCATTAGAGCAGAGCTGCAAAATGATCCATTAATTACCCCAACATTAACACTCAGCTGGTTCTGTCCAGAAGGGAGGACATAGAAGAAGTCCTTTTGTAAGTGCTTTAAAGTTTTCATAAACCACGTACAGACTATGGTTTGTCCTGTATATCATTAGACAACCTAGTAGCAATAAACATTTATTGCTATTATTATTATTGCTAAGTAAATAAATCATGCTAGAGATATACAGTAAACAGTATTATACTATGAATGTATGACTATGTATGACTATTATACAGTTTAATAGGACTGTCCATTGTGAGCAAAAGGTACTAATATATAGGAAAATTCTGAAATAGTGAAGACAATTTAATCCAAATATGTTCTTCAAACTGAACACTTTCTTGAACCAGGATAGTAATCATTGTTTACAGGTGTTTAATACATTACAATCTTGGGTAGGGGGAGAAAGTGGAGAGAGAATAGGATCCCACATATACTCTGCTGTACAAACTGTATTAGGGGAACCCAAGGTCAGGCTATAATAAAGCTGAAGAAGATAAGATGAAGATATGTAGAATTTGTAAGATTACTCAGAATTTCATTCAGAGAATTCAAATATTTGCCTTTCACAAATTCTCACCTGTAATATATATTGAAAAGTATATATAGGTAATGTGTAACACAGAACCTTAAAAATAGAAATTGGTACATATTAAATAAAAAGGTACATATTAAATAAAATATGAAGCCATACTAACTCACATATTCATGAATATTAATACTTTTGATAATTTTAACAGTATTGAATGTAAGAAATCAAGATAAATAATGTCCACTGAACTTATCCAGCATTTCAGGAAAAAACACAGTATAAATTCTGATTTATTTTTTGCTATATATTTAATTACAAAATATTTCACAATAGAGCTCTAAAATTAGTACATGTTATTTTGCAAAGATTTTGTTTGTTTGTTTATTTGTTTTCATAAGGAGTTTAGTACTTCAGTTTAGCAAATTTTTGTGAGATTCCTCCCAGAAAGACAGTGGAACTTACTTCCTAAAATTTTCAAGATTTGGCAGAATAAAACATCAGTTGACTTGATGTACTGCTAGTCAGAGTCCTGCTGGAAAGCGAAGTGAAACTGTGTGATTTTTCACAGATCCCTGAATCCGTTTTCAATTACCTATCAATCAGAAATGAGGAAAAACATTTGGGATATAAGTACAGGATATAATAATACAGCACTCATTGAGATCTCTGCAAAATCAAAACAGTTTCTATCGACATCTAATTTACCATGAAGAACTTTAAAAAAAAAAAATTAAGAAGTGGATTTTAGTCCTGATACATTTAAAATAGACTGATAGATAATCTCTTTCAAAAGACAGAAAAAAAAAAAAGAAAAGAAAAAGAAAAAGAAAAAGAAAAAGAAAAAGAAAAAGAAAAAGAAAAAGAAAAAGAAAAAGAAAAAGAAAAAGAAAAAGAAAAAGAAAAAGAAAAAGAAAAAGAAAAAAAGAGAGTTCATTAAACTTAATAAAAAATCACCTGACTTACATCAACATGATATTATCAGGCTTGTAAAAAATCTGGTAGCTTGGATGTCAAAGTCAGAATTAGGAACTTCTTCATTTTGTTTTTTTGTAATCCTTTTTTTTCTATTTTTTTTCAAAGTGTCTGCACCCTTATAGGAAAGTCACTTAATAAGTCTACATACCATTTTTCACATTTACAAAAAAGGTACAGTAATATTGCTTTCAGTCAATGAGCTGTTTTCGGGATTAATTAGAGTAGCTACCAGGTGTAAAAAGATTTTGCTATTTCTAAATCAGCAATGAGTAAAATATAGCTTTCCTGTTAACTGCAGTTGAACTTTTGCCTGAATATAAAGTGCAGGATTCACTTATTATCATTCAATAAGATTCTTTACCTTTGTTTTTTATTATTATTTTCCTCCTTAAAAGACTTGCTTTTTCTTTCTGCTTTAAGTTTATATTTTCGTATAGCTTTTAAAAAACAAAATATTAATAAACGAAAACTGAGAAACTGTCAAAATCTCTTTATACAATGTCAATGGCATCCAGAGCTGGTACTGTAGAATAATCAGAAGTATGATAAATATGATATTTCCCATGCATATGCTGCAGAAAATACAATTTTTCCAGACCTTGTTCCAGTTTAAGTGGAATAGCACACATTTGGATTGATATCAGCTAAACTGCAGGTTAATCACACTTTCAGTTATCACAGACTGATGGCATGCAGAAGCTGAAGTGAGACTTTGCATTTAATGGATGAAATTCTATTTGCTACAAACTGATAGCAAGTTTGGCAGCTGAATGATGTATTTCCGGAAATGGAAAGATGTCCTAGAAGTAACTCATGGCTGTTTGTAAAGATTTATTAAAACTAAGTTGACACTTGCATCACTGATAGAGGTAATTTTAGAGCTCTTGAGATTCTACTGACCCTAAGATAATGAAACTACCACCTTACTTATATTTGTATTCTGTGGCATGTTGCACGGCTCATGGCTTGGAATGTGAAACGTTAACATTACGTGCCAAAAGAATTCACATTACTAACTCAGGGCAAATTCATAGACTTGAAGATATTTCAAGAAAAGGTAGATACAGTACCCAGAACCAAATGAGGAGCTCTGTGCATAAACAATAAAGATAAGAGGTTATTTAGACAGTTAATGAAACTTAGGGTTCTGTGAGACAAGTTCAGCCAATGTGAGTGCAGTGTAACTAAACCAGATTTTTAAAGGACTTTTTTATACTGTATCACAGCACGAATTTTTATTATGCCCTAAAACAAATCAAATTCAGTGAATATGAAAAGTACCATGAAATGTGCTTAGAAAAGTCTTGCTGAGGCAGAGATATGTGCATATTTATGACACAGACAGCCATGGGCTGTACAAATGAAAGTTTTGCTTATAATCCAAATAACATTTTAACACTATTTTCAGATAAGAAGGATGTGTGTTCAACTCCGATCAAAAGTATCAAATCTTTAGGCTCATTCAAAATGTGGATTGCCCATATGAAATGGAATGATTGCTTTATACTGAATCGTGGCAGAAATATTAATGAAAATCAAGTGGAACCACTGCAACATTGCATTACTTTAATCAGCTTTGTTAAAAAAAATAAAACAACAACAAAACTCCTTCCCGTGATTTAATAATAATATGCACTTGGTGTTTGAAAGGTGTGAAAGGTGAAAAGTGATCACCTTTGTTTCAAAAGGTAACTAGTCATCACAAAAGAAAAATAGTCCTAAGCCACACTTCTGTGAATTCTCGGTTATCTTGGAGGACTTGAAGCTTTTGTTTGTTTACAAACACTGTTTTTGGTTCAGCCATGGTCACATCAGGAAAAAGACAAACAATTCTGTTTTCCTTAAAGATGATCCCAAAGAGAAGGAATAAGGTAAAGGGGAAAACAGTATTGGAGAGAAAAAAAAAAAAAAAACAGTTTTGAGGTTCTTCATGTTATAGCAGACCTCAAAACTGGAAGATTAACGTCTTTCTGGGGCATTGTTTCAACTGACATCCCTTACGCAATTGGTCATATAGGTTTAGATTTACCCCAAAACTTACTAGACGGCTTAGATGCTACAGATTTTTATTTTGACAAACTTATTTCTGGCAAAATTCTGCTACTGAGCCAGCCTCAAAGAGCCTTTCAGCTGACAAGTTTGTTCTATCTCCATTTGAGATGGAAATAACAAGAAACCTCGTGTTTAAAGCATCCAAGATAGTACATGACATACCTCTGCTGTGCTGGTATCCTTGTGGGGCCTGGAAACTGCAGTCACCTTCCATTTAGAAGAACAGATGAAGAAAAAAGATACCCACCTGAAACAATGGCCCCACAGGTGCAGCTCTTGCATGGGATGAGATTGCCTGCTCTTGGAGCTTCTTGACCCTAAGGGTGTCACAGCATCATCCTTTCTTCAGGACAACATTCAGTTCACTAAACTAGTGAGAAGAGGACAGGAAATCTATTCTTCCAGGTCTCTATAGTATCCACTCTTTTTCTTGAAGCTATGCAATTAAACTTAAAAAAAAGAATTATCAGCAACAGTGAATTCAAAGTAAAAACAGAAATCAAAGCGTACAGGTGTCCAGATGAACTTTGTTTTCTAGGACTACTTGGATATTATCATTAGAGTTTCAGAATACTGAGAAATCTATAGTATCCTGTTCTATTTTAGAGTAGACTTTTCATAGAACTGCTATACTACAAGTGATCACCAGGATATTTTTCATTTCCTGTCTATTCTGTTGTGATTTATAAAATGCACGACAGTATTTTCTTCACTTTTCCTTTTGTATTTTATTTTTAATCTTGTGAATAGCAGGAAAGTGATCACATTAATTTTCATTGCAACCAGTCTTGTTTCAGTGTAGCTTAACATGATTACATATCAGTTTAATACATTCTCAAAATATATGTGAGAATGTCTATAATGGGAGATGCTCTAGTTTACTTTTAAAAATTTATGCCAGCTAAATCTCTGTGACATTTTAATGTATACACAGCTTGAACTGGTTTAGAAACAGATTCAGCTAAATAGATGTAAGCCCTTTTGGGGGCACTTTTATGTCAGGCTTGTCAATTAATTTATGCCAATTAGAAAATATGGTAATCTTGCACCATTTGCAACAGATCTCCTTGTGAATGCCAGGCTGAAATACGTATGGTTTACTTTGGTAGAGGAATCTCTTATGTTGATAGATGAATAGCTAGTTATATCCAACCTAAAAATATTTTCCTTCTACTGGATTTGACAGTTGTAACTATCCTTATTTGAAAAACCACATCTTTTCCCAGTGAGAACAGAAATTAATTTAAAGCAGAACTATTTACTCATATGACTACAGATCTACTGTGCCTCCTACTCATGTTACAAGAATTGTCTTACCTCCTTCTAAGCTAAATGACTACAACTAAATGACTATCAGTGTAAAAAAAATCAAAATATCATCTCTTCACAGTTCTATAATTTAGGGTTGTTCCCTGTACTTATTAGTTTGTTTGTTTGCTTGTTTTATTAGTAGGAGGTCTCTGGAATTTGTCTGATCCAATTCCCCACTCAAAACACAGCCATTCTCCAAGTTGGATTTATTAACAATTAATTTAGATTCATTAATTTAATAGTAATACATTTTTACATTACCTGATGACTGGATCTGTCTATCGTCCTTTGATCCTTTACTCATTAGGAATCTATGCTGATTTTTGCTAGTACTCATCTCAGGAAAATTATACAGATTGAAATGCAAATAATTAATTACAAAAAAAAAATAGAGATTTGAAAATATTTTCTCCTGTTTTCCCTTTTGTTTCTCTCTATATGAGTGAAAAAGTGCATTCTGACCTCCTTACAACTTGCTATGTCATTTTTTTCCAGACCATGCTATTATCATTCATTATGATATATTGTACTCAGGAAAAAAAAAAACAAGGAATAAAATGCAGAACCAATTTCTTTTTCATTTTCCAATAAGAGCTACTCTGTTCAGGAAAACAAAATTATCTGCTAAAAATACATTAATTTTCACATAACCTTGATATGTTTACCAAAATTCATTTTAAATTTATATTAAAACTGCAAATGTTTTAAAAAGACTGCCTAACAAATTATCCATGGATATTCCAAATGGCTCACTTCTTTGTTTGGTCTCAGGAGAGCTTAGCTGTAGCAAAACTCACGGCTTATAACAAATGGGTTTCACCTTACTTATAACATCCTTTAGAAAAAAATCAGGTCATCAATGACAGGTGATTTGTGAGTGTGAATCTATATGGTATACAAGAGCATTATGATAAACACCACCCAGTAATGTCAGTCATACACTCCAAGAGTCCATAAAAACAGTTATATCACTGAGCTAATGTGTATATTTAAATATAGCTACTATAATCAAAATATTAATCTTCATGGGGATAATTTAGCTACAAACTCTTTAAATCTTCAAACTAAAGTGTCACCCTTAATTTGATGTCTTTTTATTTCCTCCCCTTCCTCAAAGGAAACTCTTCTCATAAAAAAAAAAAAAAAAAAAAAAAAAAAGGAAGAAAAAGAATAATTGAAAGAATAATTGAAGTTCTATTTACAAAGTGTAACAATAACAGTATACTTTATCAATGGATGTGTGTCCAGCTACATCTCTCTTGGGAAAGTGTTTCTTTATTTATTTTCTTTATTTCTTTTAAGAGAGAACTTTGTTTTAGCTCTATTAGTGAATTGGCACTAATAGACTGGAGTTGGGGAAAATCCACCAAATTTACTAGTTGATCATCAAGTCAGAACATTTTCCTTTTTTTTTTTTTAATGTAAAATATTTTTATCTGATTATTTTGGAGAAAAATGCTATTCCCTCCCAAAAAAAGCCTTTTGACATATACACAAAAATGCACCTTTTTCTTGAAGTCCAAAATAGCATGGAAATATTGCTAAACCCATCAGTACAAAAGCCAATGTTTCACATTTTATTATACGTCCTGAAGTCTGAAATACACTAGTAAACAGCTATTTTTATCATTCTTTTTTCAAGTATAAGATATTGCTGATAAAAAGATATACAACATACTTCTGAAATTAGAGGACAAAAACACTGGTCATATATATTTGAATGACCCTTTCTATTATAAAATAACTTTCTTCCAGGTAATATTTGTAGGTTTTAGTTGTTATTGTTACAAAGATCTTTTTTTGAATAAGGGGAGGGGAGCTATGTGAAACAGTCTATAGAATACAAACAAGACAAGAACATACAAACAAGACAATACAATACATACAATACAAACAAGACAAAGCTGCATGTTGAAAAGTTTTCTAAAACATAGATTGTCATGTGAGTAATCATGAGGAAGTATTTTTTTGCAAACTTTTAAGTTGCAAAGCAAACATGAAGTGAGAAATGATATTCAAAGGAAAACAAGACCCGGCATGACATTTTTATTTCATCTTATTGGTATAAAAATCTATGGTATAAAAGTGCTGACAGTCCTATGGCCTATGGCCAATCCTACCTTATTGCTTGACATCTGCAGTCCTCAACAGTTTAAACATAAGCTAGAGTTAAGATGCTATCTTCTGATTTGGTACATTTTGAGCCACTTTACATCAGCATTTATATTTACATTATCAACTAAACAAATGTCTTTCTTAGATACTTGGATCACTTCAATTATTGTAGTATCTAGGAATAGACTATTTTAAAACATTTGCCCTCACAAAGCTCTTTTAAAGTTGCAAATAGTTATCACTCACAGTTTTCTGAGCAGAACTGCAAAGACTAGGTGTGAGACCTGGTAGTACTTATAAAATCATCTGATTTTATCCCTTCTGATTTTATCAACCTTCTGATGAGGGTTTTCCCATAACCCTGTTGTATTTCTGTGTAAGATCTACTCATAAAATCCCAGTACTTTTAATAGTCTTTTAATAAAAGTGATATCTTGTGAGAGATTAAATAGGAAAAAAAGTCAAGTCAAAGAAAGCCTGTAAGTCAGGTGTGCACCTGATATTGTTTTTTGGACAGAAGATATATGGGATGAAAAAAATACCAAGTTGTTTTCAGCAGTGCTGATAGTCTCTCTTCCTAAATTCAAAAAGTGTTTTAAGTCATCAAAGTTTTCATATGCACTTTACAAGGACTTTTGATTTAAGCTGGGTTTTAATTTACAGGCATATATATTTGTCTCTAAGTAAATTGCATAAGGTTATATGTGTGACAACACATTCAGCTTGACTGTTGTTTCAAGAGTCCTGACTAGTAAGCATTTTCCTTAATATGTAGTCAGCTTTGGTAAGGTCAATATGCTGAATTATATGCTCTATTCGAATTTTTTGAATGCTTATTTTTGTGAATAGGGAACTAAATGCGTGAAGACACAGTGAGACTATCAGGTAGAAAAGCTCATAAGAGGTGAAAACTAAATAGGCTGTGTGAAGTATATGAGCACTAGCACATGTTTATCTGTTTAACTGCTAATGTGCTTCCCAGCACTATTCTGGCCTATACCCGTGTATGTTTCAAGACATAGAACGGCTCAGGGAAATTTCTTGTTAGGTAGTTTGGTGTTGTCTGCTTCCCAGGTTTTAGGAGGAAAGATAATTTATCTGGTATGGATTGATACAAGCTCTGTTATGCAAATTTTCAGAACCAGATATGATTGCTCTTCACTAACTTTAATGTACTAATACAATGTAGCCAAAAATATCAAGTACATAAGACACTGAATTTTTAGTAAATCTCCAAAAAATACAAAATAATAATAAAAAATCTTCTGTAAGATTGAGTACCTCTGTTCTGTGGCTTTGTGTAGACCATTTTTGTGCTCATTTATTTTCTTTTTTTTTTTTCTACTAAATGAACTTAGTTTAATAAAATTTTGCTTCGGACTTGCTTAGAAGTGATGTTCAATTTTCCAGAACTCTCCTTAGCAATGGCATAACCACATAAAATATCACTATGGCTATTAGAAGGTTTTCTTAACCATGCTCTAGGGGCTTTTGCCCACTCAGATTGCGTTATACTAGATTCTTAATAAACACAGTATCAAGTATCTAAAGTTTCCTGCTAGAAAGCAGGACTTGGGGCACTGGCTCTATGTAAGGCAGGTAAAGGATGTACCTGCTCAAAACAGCAAGCAATATAAAGGTGCTAACAGATGCCTGCAGCTTGGAAACGAAATGCTGAGACTCTACACTGGTGTTCCGACGCACAGAAGACGCATAGATTTTGTCAAGATGAGAGGTAGGCTGACAAGAATGTAACGCTCTAGGATGAGTTTAGGCCCTGCCTGAACAGTGATTTGGGGGTATGAAAGCATACAAGGACAGAGGCAGAAGGAATTTGAGGACAGAATGAGGGAAATTTTTGAGGGATTGAGAAGCCTTAAACAGACTTAAAACAAGGGAAATGGAGTGCAAATAGGTAGGAAGCAGACTATAGCACCAAAGTATTGAATTTGCCATTCCCTCACCCACTGTTTCTTCTTGCACAGGACTCCCTGTCTTAGAAAACCTTCTTTTGTGTAGCTGGAAACACAGTATTCTTAGTTATCCTTTCAAGAAGATACTTAAGGAGCAGGTGTCCAGTCAGGATAACCATTCTAGAAAAAAAGACAAAATGACTGAGTTTAGAAATATCACAAGATATATACATGACATATATGACTGCACAAGGAAGACTCCGACAGAATAGTTAGTGGTTCTTTAGTCTTTAAATTTAATAACTCAAAATAGAAGACAGAAGCAAAATGAAAAGAAGAAAGGAGAGGAGAGGAGAGGAGAGGAGAGGAGAGGAGAGGAGAGGAGAGGAGAGGAGAGGAGAGGAGAGGAGAGGAGAGGAGAGGAGAGGAGAGGAGAGGAGAGGAGAGGAGAGGAGAGGAGAGGAGAGAATACCAGTCCACATTTTTTTTCAAAGGCAGGAAACAAAATCATTTTGTTGTTTCCAAGGACAGAGTTCCCACTGTTCAGTAAATCAAGATACTGATAGGAAGTAGCAGGCAACAGTAATTACCTCCAGCAAAGACAATGTACACTGGATTAGTGAGTAAAAATTACACTTTGAGTTTTTAATTATAGTAGCACAAGCAATTTTTGTTTAAAAATGATAAGCATGAGTCTTTGCTGAAGGCCTCTTTATCCTGAAAATTATATATATTCTAGCTTTTTGAGCTGCAGTAGAAATGAATGGGGTTAGACATGATGGGAAAGAAAATCTAAAAAGATATTTCAAAAGAAATTAAATAAGAGATTAAAAGTGGTAGAAGCAAATATGTGGAAATATTCTATTCTATTCTCAATCAAAATGACGTGATGAACTGAGGGGAAAGGATGGTTAATTAAGTCATTGGCAAATGACTGTAGGGGAAACAAAGGAGAGAAAGAGAGAGGGAGAAAAAAAGAAAAATTAAAGCCTGATTCTGTTCTATAAGGATTATCTCTATATCCATGTTGTTCAGTGGATTTTTTCACCAAATTATACAGAGGTAATACTATCCCATAGTGAGCTGAATAACACACACAGACAGCCAGGGTACAGACAGGGGTATTCCAGGCAATGAAGATTTCAGGAATGGCCTATATCCATTCACCTAACATTTAGTGCGACTTTACTCTAGAATAATTCTTCTGGCCTGTTGCTCCAACATGAGGCAGGTATCCTTGATGGCCTTGTGCCACACCTACCATCCTTTTGCGGATGTTCTAGACATAAAACAGCGGTTCAAACTTCACTAAATACCTCTGTTTACACAACTAAATTAAGTCTTTATTCAAAATAATTATTGGATTATAGATATTAAGTTATTGGCATATAGGTGCCTAGAGGTGTCTGAAGTATCCTTGACTATCCAAGTCTACATCTACATTAGTAAGTAGTCCCAATTTATAGGGGCAGGTCTGTAGAGAGAAGTAGCATCTGAGATTTTTTGACAAAAATCCCTGCTGATGCCTAGAAGTCCTAAGTATGGAAGGCATATTCTAATTAGGTTTCATTCAAAAGGAAACATGTAAATGTACAGTTTCAGAACACAAACCAAAGCATAGCTGGGAGTGGGGGAGCAACGAGGACACTCACTCTGAAGGTCCATTCCTCATCCAAGATAAAAGGCTAGTGTAGATTCACCCTAAAATGAACAGGAATGGATGGGCCTATGGGAGACCCTTGACTTTCTCAAGTGAAATCGTTGCGATATACTGGAACATCTCAACAGGCACTGGATGTTATGCTTGGGCACTCTCGCAGTGCATCCACTGACTTCAGACACCTCAGTTTAGGTGTCTCTTTGTGGATGTTTATAAATCAGCCAAAGTTTAAATGGAAATTTAAGATCCTATTACTGACAGTAGAGAACTAGTCATTTCAGGTAAATGTTGAGCTACCAAGATCATCCAAAATAGTCACCCACATTTGTTCAGATCCTTATCTTACCACATATTGCTGACTATTAAAAAGACCTTCAGTTCATTTGTCCAAATACAAATTTCTAGCACTATTTTAGTGTGTAGTCTCCATCTGCTGCTACAGTAGGACATGGGTTTCCAGTTGCTCTTGTTATCTGATGAGGTGCATGTATCAAGCACAATGAATGATATGGCTGAAAAGCCTGAATGATTACACATCCAGGCAGCAATTGTCATTAAACTGATATCTTTATGAAATGTTTGTTTAACTCACTTGAAAATTCCAAGTATCTTCTCAGTCTGAAAAGGCAACTCTTAAGAGTTCAGCTCTTTAGAAACCACTTCATTCTGACCGCAAAGGTGCATGACATTATTTCATGGGAAAATGCTGTAATACTTGGTGTAAAAATTGCATACACAAAAACTCTGTCTTGCTATGAGAACGATAAATCATTCTGGTATTTTTATGCCCTCGGTCCAGCTAATTTTGGAGGTATTCCAAGTGACAATATGCACACTTTTTTTTTTTTTTTTTTCCAAGGGCTCATGAGAGAGATCAACCATACAATCTGGCTCATATGTTAAAATAATAATAACATTTAGATGACTTCAGAAAGTTAACCTTTGGGTGGTGAAGGAATAGTCTCTTAAAATAGTAGATTTCGCATAAGATTTGCATAAGCCCAAGGAATTTGAGATGTAAAGTCTTCTTGAAGCTATATGAGTGGCAGTTGCAATTTCTAACTAGATTACAAAAATCAGTGAAGGCAGATCAAATGTTTCACTGCAGTATTCATTTTTATTTTTTTCTTTCTCTGCAATGACCACGTTCTGAGGATTCCCTCTCCCCCTCAAGACTCCCACATCTTTTGTCAACCAACTGCTTAAAAGTCTGTATCTCAAAACTTATTTATAGGGTTTATTTTTCTTTTTGAGAACTCCAACTATTTTGTTGTCTGGCACCAGGTGATAAAATTTGACTTTTCTTCAGTTTCATAGGTTTTCCCCCAGATCTCATTTATTTTTCCATTTTCTACTTTTCAGATCTCTCCACTTCCACTTGCCAGTCTTCAGTCTTCTGCCCTGGTTTCACTGTCCACATTACACATATGGCTCTTGCCCTACTCAGTTCAGTTTTCCCTTTTCTAAAGAGTTATAGTCTCTTTCTGCTCCAGGTCAAATAACTTTCTGGCTAGTTACTTTAAAATGATAAACTTTCTCACTTCACTCTAATCACCATACTTTTCTGTAGGCCTCCTATCCATGTCTTTTATCCTTTCAAACCTTTACCTGCACCTTCAGGCATCAAACCTAACTCATTGACATAACTGATTTGTCTTTCTTTGCTAGTCTAGTCTCAGATGACAGGCTCAGTTTCCTTTTCTATTCTCTGCCAAGAGCTATTTTTTTGCTTCCTCTTTGCCAGCCTTAGCTTTAGAGTTCTATTTACTATTGCCAGTATTTTTGCTAGTTGCCAAACACATGATTTCCCTCAGAAACTCAATCACTTGGCGTGTTCCCTTCTTCCTCTCTCTCTTTCTCTCTCGCTTGCTCTCTAAAGGTCATCATTTTTAATCTGTCTATTCTATTAACAACAGCTCTCTTTTATCTATTTCTTAGGGCCTTTTGGCCTTTGGCTCCACGTGATTCCAATGACTTCCAGCAGAGTAAAGAAAATCATTCCTGTTTCTTAATCCATTTTATCTGGTTCCATATGAGATGTTGTAGCTGACATATTCTACTATAATGTCAGTCGATGTCAGGCTTTTGCTCACTTACTGTGCTTTCTTCCTGTGGGAATTTTTTATTTTATTTTAAGAATCAAACTATTGAAAAACTGCTAATCTCAGTTCAAGTAAGTAAATAGAGATGATGACAATGAAAATAATTTGCATTTATCTGAAAGAGATGCAAAATATGTTGAAACAATATGTAAAATATTACATCTAGCTGCTTAGGAAATTAATGATCATTATTTTTAAGAGCACTAATCATATAAGTTTCTTCATTAACTTCTTGAAATCATAAGCAAGTCACTAAATCAGCTTCAATGGGCTTTGGATCTAGTTCACATTGGAAAATATTTTCATAGGTATTCATTTAAATTCTGACATAGACTGTGATAGAAACTCCTGTTGTCAGTAGTTTTTCTTTTTTCTTTTTCTTTCTTTTTTTTTTTTTTAGCTGCTAAGCACACATAAACTCATTCACTTGCCCATTTCGTTTTTTTTTTTTTTTTTTTTTTTTTTTTTTTTTTTTTTTTTTTTTTTTTTGTATTCACCAATTCACAACCTGGAAAAGGTTCTACCAAATGCTGAGCTCACTTTTTCAGAGAAGCTGGGCATTTATAAATAAATCTTCCTGAATGACAGACTTTGCCATGTAACTACAAAGGTGCAAATTCTACATTTCTTCATTAAGCAAACCCACACCAACAGTATTTCTTCATTCAATGAGGAGACATAAGGGGTCAACTAATCAATAAGTTCCAAGAAATTTAGTTTAGCGTATCGTGGAAATAAACGGATAGAAAACTACTGAAGTAATATGTGAATTGAATGTGTCCAATTTGAAGGTGAGAAATAAAGGATAAGATTCATCTAATGAAATAGAAATGTCTGCAATATCGACATTTTTCTATTCTTTCAATTCAATCAAATTTTGCTGTATTTTTTCCCTCATCTTTTCTATCTTTTCTTGCTTTAGGTTTTTTTTTTTTTTTAGCTCCTTTATTTTCCGTCTGTCTCTGTACGGTCTTGTAGAATATTTACTACCATCACCTCAGAATTTAATGTGTTATATTGCTACTCAACTAATAGCTTTTTGAACATGTCCCTGGCATGCCCTCCTTGATACTTTTTGTTTGTTTGTTTTTCAGTGCTCGATGATTTTCTTTATATGATTATGAACAAACATCTCAAAGTTAAATATGCTTTAGAAAAAGCACTGCTGAGTTCCCAAGACTTTCCTTCATCCTGATCCTGGTTTTAGTTCTCCATCTGCTGACAGCAGTTCTCCAAACTTACAGCTTCCTTTTGTCCCCTATGGTAGGGGCTTCCATTGCAGAGCTCAAAAGCTGCTCTTTTCCAGCAAGATCTGGTTGAAATACATTGAAAGCATTTTATTTCAGACCAGTCACAATGTTCACTGAGATGGTTTTAGTGTTTATAATACATAGGACGATATGTACAATATGTACATAAGAACATATTGTATTATGTAAAATTAACAATCTAGCAGAAGAAGGAGGTGGCAAAGGGATCTAAACACTTGCCCCAAAGAAAAAGAGTGGAAATTCACAAGTGACCTACTGTTAAAACTTCCTAAGCTCCCAAACATATATACTAAATTATTTGGGGAAGGACAAATGACCGTGTACAGCCTCTCATTTCCCAAGTAGATTCACTCTCCCCAGATTTGAAAGGTTGTTTCAGTTTACTTATTTGTTTCCACTCAAAAATATTTTGACTGAAATGGCCTGTAAATTAAGATGCTTCAATATTTGCAATTTCCGCTGTCCTTCCTTATTCTTCATCTGTTCCTACTTTTCCATTTTACTGTTTCAAGAAAAAGAACTTAAGAATAAACTACATAAAGAACAATGTTTTGAAAATAAATGACATGGGAAAGGGGTAACTGGGAAAACTAAACATCTCATGGTGATGAGCTCCTGCTCTAATATGACATCTGCAAAAGCAGATGTGGTTCTTGAATATATAAGCAAAGGAATACTTAGTATTAGAAATAGAAATCTGTCACACATTACTAAAAATACTATTATCTGAATATGATATATGATACTAGTGTCCACATTTAAAGAAAGAAAGGGAGGAAGAAGAAAAAAAAGGGGAAAATTAGGGGCTTGAAAAAATATTTCAGATCAATAAAATATGTTTTCAGTGATCAGTTAAAGAAGTTCGGTTCAGTTAAATTTCCTGAAAAAGAGGAGAGGAGAGGAGAGGAGAGGAGAGGAGAGGAGAGGAGAGGAGAGGAGAGGAGAGGAGAGGAGAGGAGAGGAGAGGAGAGGAGAGGAGAGGAGAGGAGAGGAGAGGAGAGGAGAGGAGAGGAGAGGAGAGGAGAGGAGAGGAGAGGAGAGGAGAGGAGAGGAGAGGAGAGGAGAGGAGAGGAGAGGAGAGGAGAGGAGAGGAGAGGAGAGGAGAGGAGAGGAGAGGAGAGGAGAGGAGAGGAGAGGAGAGGAGAGGAAAGGAAAGGAAAGGAAAGGAAAGGAAAGGAAAGGAAAGGAAAGGAAAGGAAAGGAAAGGAAAGGAAAGGAAAGGAAAGGAAAGGAAAGGAAAGGAAAGGAAAGGAAAGGAAAGGAAAGGAAAGGAAAGGAAAGGAAAGGAAAGGAAAGGATTTTGATTTGATCATTGCCAGCAAAATGGTGTGGTGACTGTGGTGTCCTATAGATGCACGAAGGTTCTGAGGGGCCTAGGGCAAATGTTGAGACTGTGATTCCCTCTGTAGGAGGCATTCAGCAGTATAATGATTTGGGGTCATCTCAAAACAGAAGCCTGCAGCAAACCTTTTTACAGAGCTGGTAACAATGTTGGTTAAGGGATGATGGCACAGATAATAGCATGTGCTGGCAAGCAGAGCTGAAATGCTTCAGGGATCTTGGTTGCTATGAGTAGTTACATCAGAAAAGATTTTTCATAGTAAAGGTTTCTGCACAATGTAGAAGGCTAAAGTATAACAAACCATAGTAAGTAAAAGTGGGAGCGACTATACAAATAATTAAAAGGCAGATAGCCACTAAAATAATTTGCATAGGGATTTGGTGGACTCTTGATTAATTCAAGGACTTGATGTTTTGGATTCAAAAGTCATTTTGAAGAGTGTTTTCTAGATCAGCCAGGAGCTATTGACTTAATATAGGCATCACTGATTAAATTTTATGGCCAGAGCACATTGCTAGTCACAAATAGATGAGTGCAAGGGGCTCTTTGATTATCTGAGTCTATGAAAACGAAAAAGAGAAGTGGTGGGCACAGGTACCAGAGGGACTGCAGAAAATCTATTTTCAATAAAAAGAATGCTTGTAAATTTTCATGAAAATTCACTGACACTTCAGCTAGTGGTAAGTTGGCCTTGGAGAGCTGGTCGATTTTATCCTCCATCCAGTCTGGGGAACCGATGCACTGAATAATGGCATATGGAAGTTCCCCTGGCCATGCCAAAGGCAATATTTACAGAGGAGCTGAATTCTTTCCATTCCTGCAGGGCGGTAATAATTCTGCCAGTTTCAAGAGGGCTCTCATGTCTGGGGCAGCTTGAAGGCAGTGCTGAAATGATTTGCTTAGTCTCCTTTCTGGCCAGTTCTTGAGCAGCAGTGATCAATCACAATTGAGTTCCTGGTACCATGTCACAACAAACTGATTAAACTCTCCCTGAAGAAATCACAGATGTTATTTGGCCCAATGATATCGTCCAGGACTTTAAATTACAAAGCAGATTATATTTGTCTTTCAGAGAAAGCGTTTTAATTTGAAAACTCAGCAAAAATTGTTCAAAACATATAGTAAATTTTGTTGATAGCTGACTTTCAGAATTGCAGTTTAATTAAAAAAAACTTTTTTTTTAATATGATACTGACATTTGAGGTTTCTGTACCTTTTTCCTGTCTTTAACTGATTCAAAACAAATATATATACATATATATGTGTATATATATATATATATATATATATATATATATATATGTATGTTTCCTCCAGGTAACAAGAGCATTGATAGTATCAGCTTCATTAGAGAATCCAGAGCTACTCATCCACCACAGAACAGCTGCCATAGCCCATTGCTGTGATCACTGAAGGAAATAACAGATGTCCTAGCCAGAGAAATCCCACAGATTGCTACATTTCTAGGGAGAGACCCCTAAGTTATTTCTATGGTATAACCTGTGCTCTAAAAATTCAGACTCTCAACAGTAAATTCAAAATCCCTTATTATAAGAAATAACTCAATAAGCCCAGAAATATTATACATAAGAGTATGGAAAATCGCATGTGCATAGAGTCTACACGCAATGTAACTACTTCCTTTAAGTGTTTCACAAAATTGATTAACTATGTTGATTTATGCTGAGTTCTGATTTCATAGCACTGCTCTGTTGCTCAAAATAAAACTGAACGGATTAAGTAAGGAAATTCCCATGATCTTCAGCCACAGAGGAAGGAAATGCTACCAGCTATCTTTGTGAAAACCCAGAAAAGTATTGACTTTGTAAAGAAAATAACCTCGGTTGACTAAATAGTCAGGGGATTATGCTGGGATGAGCTCTGCTTAAGGGACCAGATTTTAGGTCTGATGGACCTGTGCTAAGATCTGATCTCAGAAGAAGAGGGAGAACAGACCTGCAGCTAAATCTGATAAATGTGAGTAATTTAGAGCATAATTTAACACATAATTTAAAGTAACTGTTCCTCACAATCACAATATGCTCTCATTTTGCTCAGGGCAAAGGAGCAATGGCAGGGAGTATACCAGTGCTACCTTTACATCATATATCATTACTTGCCCAGGAATGGATGCCTTGACTTCCTTTCTGAGAGTGCTCTCTTTACCTTTTTTATTTCCTGAGCAGCACAGAGAGCACAGAGGCAAAGGACAGATGAAACACTGAGGCGTGTTGGAAAACTTCTGACAGGAAGCTGCCTGCAGGCTCAGAGGAGATGCAGTTTCTCACAGTGTCCACCTATCACAGCCCCAGTTACACAGAACCAGATGAGAAAAAAAAAAAAAATAGACGAGACTTGTAAATTCGATATTCAGATACACTGAGAATATTTAAAGAATGATTTCAACAAGCCACAAAGTTACCTGCAAGAGGTCATTTTTAATTGAATTTGGTGGAGCTGTGGAAACTTGAGCATATTTTAAGCATATGCAGAGGTGATTTGATTTCAGCCTGATTTCTTCAGACACCATGATTTCAGTGTTTTGACAGCTTATCTCTCAAGCCTGTCTTAAGATTAATGCATGAGAATTTAATAATGCCCTATGAGTCCAGGCTCTTACCTCACATCTCCCTTGCTCCCTGCACACTCATTGCACTGACCCTGCCCATGGCAATCGGGAGTCAGCCTGGCTAGACTAGTTGTAGGCTAGTTGTAAGCCAGGACTTTCGTAAGTGAAAGCAATACAAACTATAAGGAACTGTGTGCTATCTCTGCACATGTTAGGGTCCATACCAATTATGTTTCAGATATTTACTCTAAGATCTTTGAACTAAACTCCTATTCCTTCTACATGGCCAGATCTTAGACTGTGGCTACATTTACTAATGCCTGCATGACTCACCTCTGGTTCACTATGTCCAGTCCACACAGAAGGTACACCTGTACAGCTATCCAAAAAAATAAATGTCCAGGCGGTGAACCTGAGCAATAGATTCTTTCTCATCCATACTGATGATTTTTATATCATTCCATATCTCTCCATGAGAAATCTGCTACACAGAGTTAAGTCTTAGTAACATGGACACAAGCCAATCCTCTGCCACACGGTGCTTCCTTCTCTTAGCTAGTATGATAGACATGGCTGCAGTGCATCACTGGTAGAGCCTAATTCGTGTGCACACTACTTCTCTGCATTGAAACCATGGCATAGAGGAGTGATACACGTACATGTGTCAGTCCCTTTTGTGACGTGCCCAGCACAGGCAACTAGGCAACTGTGTTCCTGGATTCTGTGTTATAGACATAACATTATAGTTCCTTTAAAATAAAAATGAAATCCTGACTTATTTGTCTGGTATAAAAAGGGAAATAATGTTTCTTATTATAACCATCCCCAAAAATCTGGGTGATTTTCTGTTTTTTTTTTTTTTTTTCTGTAAAATGGAGCCAATCAAATGTTTTCTAGTGAAAGCGAAAAGATGCAGAATTGTCTTGTTCTCCATTTTCATTCAAAATGTTTTCCACTTCTTCTTTTGCTGTAAGAGAAAATGATTCATTTTATTTTGGTATCTTATGTTTCAATATGTATCTGCTTATAATATAGGAAAGACATAAAAATGATATAAGGCATGAAAAAGATTTCTTGTCAGAAATGGGTGTTCTTTCACATTCCTCACTTTAAGGATTTGGATAAAAGAAACAAAAATTCCATAAATTTCCTCATGATTGTGAGGATGGCTTAATAATGTAATTTTTCACAAATCCTGAAGAAAATACTATAAAAGTATGAATACATTGTCCGTTACTGACATTCACAGCAGCCTAAGCATCCTACGATGTAATGTTACCTTCTTTTTCAGGGAAAAATCTTGTTTAGGAAATCATTAGTCTATGTGTGTTCCGTGTGTTCTTTTTTTTTTTTTTTTTTTTTTCCTTATTGTCTGGAATCAAGTTAATACCCAAAGCTAAACTTTCATTTGCATTAAGCAAATCTGCAGCCATCAGCATTGAGGTAGAGCTTAAAGACATGAACTATCGTTCCAATCAGTCAAAAAGCCATCCTAAAAGTTGTGATTTTCTGAAGCTGCAGTTACAATTTGTCAATGTTCCTGCACAGTACAATAGAGTGACATTAACTTGGACAAGGTCGCCTTGTAATAGTATAACACATTAAAAGAGTAGTTTGAAACACAGATTCAGTAAGCTATAGAAAGAATTGGAGGAAGGGACCCAGCTTCCTGTAGAGCGTGTTCACATATTCCCAACTGAAACACAATGTATTGTTCTCTGTGAGTTAGAATTCAAAGCTGAGTAGGTAGAAGCGAAGAGTAGCAAAATATGAGCCAGACCTATCTGTAGTCTTAACATGACTGACATATATTTATTACCTGAAACACCTTATCTCTGAAAGTTACTTTCCTAAGGCAAAGTGAAGTTGTGCACTTTTCCTCATTTTAGGCTATTAACTTATCTACAAGAAACACAGGCTCCTATTTAACTGAACAGCCCTGAAATACTGTTTTAATTTTCAGATTAGTACCTAGGCTGGTCAGACTCCTCACCTTTACACTAGTGGCCTGCATATCATTTTTCTACCTAAATATCAGTTTCTGCCTCCTCTTTCTTCACCTTTCATTGCAGTCTGCACTTTTGACTCTCCTCTGTTATGAAATGTGCTCTTCTATTAAAAAAAAATTAGAAACCCATCAGCAATTTTCACTAACCACATCCAGACACACAAATACATGATTTACAGTGATCGTATTAGTTATCTTCTTCCTTTCATTTGTCACAGAGAGTGTGCAGCCCCTGGCACAGACTACGGCAGTTGTTCAACCCCAGTCCATCAAGAGGAGTGTTATTCACTCCTGTTAGTGCTATATCTTTCCTCCCCTAAAGATGGAGGTAATTGTCAGACAAGGAATAAGAAAATCTGGAATAAGTAAAACTGACAATCTTTAGCAGAATCTGCTACTTCCACTGAAATATGGTAAATCAAACAAACAAACAAACGAAAGTATCATTAGCTTGTAAACTATTGGGAAAAACACTCACCAGCTCTTTGGCTGGCTAAAGGCTAGAAAAATGCATGAGATATTATTTTCATATCTCATTAAAAAATTGTTTCTACCAAAATATTTTTACTATTCTAAAACACCCAATTAATTGTGCATACAATTTGCTATTCAGTTTGAGAGCTGTTTATAGCTTTTGCAACCTAACTCTAACCAACCTAGATGGTGACATCTTAGTCCACTGTTGTACAGGCTTCGTAAAGTACTTGGTTTCAAAAACCACAACATTTTTCAGAGGTCGGTTCTGTGCTATCACTTCAGTTTTTGCTCACAAGTCATGCTGAAATCCCATTTAGCAGGATAAAGATCAGAAAGAATGCCACACGAAATCTATGAATATTAAAAGAAGAAAAGAAGGAAAAAATCACCTTACTGATACTTAATTGCCTCAATTAAAATATGTATTACCTAATTAGCTACCTTTATCTCCATTTGCTCCTGGAAATGTTGCTAATAAGTAGTAAATTTCAATATATATATAAAAAATCTCTTATGTAAAGGCAGTAAGTAAAGCAATGTTCACACATACAATCTATCTTATGCTGAATCACAGTTAGGATTTACAATAAGTGCTGTTTCATTCTGCCCCCTCCTCCTTTTTACAATGTAATCGATCAAACTGACCTTTAGTGAGAAATTGAAAAATCTTACAGGGCATACTTCAGGCAAAGTATCTTTATAGTTAAATATCAACAGAAGAAAAATTGGTGCTATTCAGCCTGAACATCTGAAGCAAAAGCAAGTGAGGGAACTCTCTAACAATGTAGTTAATTATTTGTTAGGTGCTCTGCCACAGACTGTGAAAGTCAAACCAGGTGACTGCTAATAGAGTGCTTGGGGACTGTGATCTTGATATGAGACAAAACCATGGTGGTGGTGACCTTAATCAATGGGTTATGATAGTGACATACTTAAACTGTTCCATGGTTACAGCATATCTCTGTTGGATGGCTGATGCTTTGATAACCATCTCTTTCAAGGGAGATGTATGACCTGTCATGACCTCAAGAAAAGCACACATAGTAGAGAACAAGGACTCATGGTGTGCTAATAAGAGAAGGTTATGGCATTATCAGAATGAAGAAGGAGAAGGCAAACTAGACTGGAACTAAATCAGAGAAATCTGTATTGTATGAGCATATATGTATGCATTATATATGGTTACAGTTACATGTAGAAACAAAACAAATACTCTATTTTTTTTATTGAATAGATTCATAATGCTGTAACTTTTGTATAGACAATGAATTAAACACCTATATCTGCTTCTATATTTTGAACAATTAAAATTGAAAAAAGTTATAGTTCTTGGCTGTGACTCTTACCTTAAATTGCTAGGTTTACAATGAAAATGTAATTAGCAGGGATAAGATACCTAGGATAAATGTGTAGGCGTGACTGCTTTTTTACAAGCCAGTGGGATAATCACATTTTTAGTTCACTTTTAGAATTTTAGAACAGACCACACGGTTTTGTTACACAGTTTTGTTGATGTGCTTTATGAATGCACAAACATAACAAAGTCAACAACCTATCATTTTGTTTGAAACAAAGTTAGGGCAAACATACCACAACAGAAATACTCCCTGGAAACTGTAGATAACATAGATGCATGTGATAGCTCTGATACAGAGACGGAATTACACAGACAAGAAAAATGTAAGAAAAAGTTAAGACACTGTCCTCAAAAAAGAGATGATAATTGTGTTATTGCAATCAAAAATATGATGCAAAGGGTTTGGTGAGCATGTCTGCTGGGCTAAAATCATAGAATCATAGAATCATAGAATCATAGAATGCTTAGGGTTGGAAGGGACCTCTAGAGATCATCTAGTCCAACCCCCCTGCATACGCAGGGACACCTAGAGCACGTGGCACAGGACTGCATCCAAGCGGGTTTTGAAGATCTCCAGAGAAGGAGACTCTACAACCTCTCTGGGCAGCCTGTTCCAGTGCTCTGTCACCCTCACTGTTAAGAAATTTTTCCTTAAGTTCCTATGGAATTTTTGATGTTTCAGTTTCCGGCCATTTCCTCTAGTCCTATCAGTGGCCACCACTGAAAAGAGACCATGACCGTCCTCTGCACTCCCTCCCTTGAGGTATTTATATACACTGATTAGATCCCCTCTCAGCCTTCTCTTCTCCAGGCTGAACAGGCCCAGCTCCCTCAGCCTCTCCTCATAGGGCAGATGTTCCTGTAATCTGTAATAAAAGGACATGTAATAATATTCAACTTTCAGGTACCCAAGTTGGAACTTTAAAATTAAACATTCAGAAATAAGCATGCTGAACATTTAACATCAGGTTAGGTACTCCAAAATGGCAAGGGTAAATCTTATGTTCAGAAGATACCTGGGTTTCTTAGTTTGAGGTTGGAAAGAACTGCTAATCTTAGCTCGGCATTCTCAGGTGCATTTCACATCTATAAAAAAAAGAAAAAAAAAAGAGATTTTTACTTCACAAGGGATTAGAGGGATTAGTGAGTGTAAATATATTCCATTTAAATGTTTGTAATTAGCATGAGATATACAGAAAATTCTACTGATGTAGTTAGAAGTAATTTGATTTTAAAATGAAGAATAAGGTAAGCACACAGCTGACTTGTGGTGCAATGCACATGTGCTCTTAAGTTGTTAGTCGAGTACACATAAAAAAGTGAAAGAATTAAATTCCCAGTATTTGAAAGGATGAAAAAAAAAAAAAAAAAAAAAACCACATAAGTTCAAACACTTAGCCAATGCAAGTCAAAACAAGAACTCCAAAAGTACTCACAGGAATTTTCAGGTACAATCATTTTTGCCCACATAGAGTGATAGTGGCTTCCACGCAGGGTCTTGCTATGATAAACTTGTGCCATGTGTGCTAGATCCAAGTAGAATCCCTACCTGTGGGATATCCCATGGCTATAAAAGTTTGTCACACTAAGTCCTTCAGAAAGACTGGGGATGGATACATTATACTATACCTCACTCCTCCTGCAAAATCTGTTGCCAAACAGTAATCCATGAACTTCATCAGGGCTTCTAGGTGAAAACACTTGCAAGATGGGAATTTTAGTTTTGAATTAATTACTCAAGTTCAACAAAATGTTTAAAGAAGACGTAAGACTGCTTAAATGACTAGTTAAATTGAGACCTATAAGTTCCTGACTGAAGTAAGATGAAATAAGATACAGCTGGTATGTCTGTTACATTATGAAGAATCTAAGTATCTGAGCATTTATCAACATATGGTTCACTTCAAAACATGAAATGTTGTAATTTTGGGCACTAGGTTCACTGTTAAGTAGCTAGAAACTGATTTCAGTCACTCTAAACAGAGTTTACTTCTGGGATGTTTCTCTAAAACAACATAAAGCAACATATGTGAGTTGATTTATCTGGTCTTCCATTCTTCTTTATGTTTTCTGTTCCTTCACAGAAACCTTTTGAAAGCTTTTCAGAGATCTATCTGTGCATTTAATCCTAGCATCCCCATCTGTCCCAAATGCTGAGAATCTGGGTAATGCTGTAGTGATGATAGGGACATCCTGTGACCTGGAAAACATTCAGCATCAGATCCAGTTAATGCAGTATCAATAGCATTCTCTCATTTTCCCACCTCAGCTAATTTCTTGTATAGAAAATAAAAACATTCCCCACTGGACTTACATTAGAGAAATCATCAGTTCGCCCTTACATACCTAATAATATATCAATTTAAATATTTCAAGATTTGATCTACAAAGAAACCATTTTACAAATTCATAACAAATCTAAATGAATCTATAAACAAGAAAACTCAAAATCTTTTTAAAAAGTTCTTATATCTTTAATCTTTTGAACCATTGGAACAGATTAAACGCAATCATTCTAACTTGATGAAGAGATGATATTACACAACAGACCTGGTAACAGATGTTTACTAATCACTGATAAATTTCACATATTTAAAAGGGGAAATGGCTTTTTTAGGCACTATTGATGTAATTATAAGAGCACACAGAAAACCTGTGGAGATTTGTTTAAACAAAATCTAACTTGAGGATAAATCTAAAGCTGTTGAAACTTTGGACTTACTCACACCTCAGCTACTTCTTTAAATACAAATTATTTAAAAATAAATAATATACTTTCTTTGAGTGCACTGCACAAACTTTTGGTTCTGCTTTTCATTTTCTCTTCCTGAAAAAGTCCACTCAAAATCAGACATTTCATACAAAGGCTTCTTATAAGAAATTCTGAACTGTGATCATACTTTGGAAACAGAGCATCCAGTCAGAGACAGTCGTAGGACCTTGTACCAACAAGTCGAATTAAACCCAAACTATCAAGTACTCATACTCCTTATAGCCCTCAATATGTGTGAGAGATGTGGAATGAGGGAACTGGTTAGGACTCCTTTTTAACATTTAGGGTTTTGAATATTATGTATGAGCTATATAAATCAAATGATTTTGTAGATCTGCTGTACTTCCTTTGAGGAAGAAAATGTGGTCTAGTGTTTTCATCCAAGAAATATCATCTGGTACTGTAGGGCCATGTGAAATATTCTGTTTAAGAAGGTGGTTTATCTGGAAACAAGCACTTAGGCCGAAGACTGAGCGAAGACTGAGGATAAAATTCTGCTAATTACATGGCCAAAACATAAAAGCTTTTTAATTGCCAGACACGAAAATCTATTTCAAAAAAAAAAAAAAAGGACACCCCAGACACACAACTCTAGACAATCTAATGTGAATTGAGTAATTGATGAAGAGTAATTGATGAAAATTGTTTGAATGCCCCTTGTCAAATACTTTGTGCCTGCTACATAACAGCAAGACTGGCAGATGTCTGCTACCCCTGCTAGATGGGTTATCTTATTAATAAAAAAATCTTTTGAATAAAAAATAGCATCTTTCATGAAACATCAGACTGTCTTAACAGAATAAGAATACTTCGGCATGTCAAAACATTAATGCACCGATTGAGAGAAACTGCTTTGTAGTGAATAATAACTGGAGTGAGGACAAAAAGAAATCGTCAGTAGGTGATATAGCAAAGACTGCAGTAATCTTTACAGCAGTCTGCATGGTAACAGCTGAATTCTGCAACTAGCTGTGAGGAGCTGAATCATATGCATATTAAAAATATTCATGAAGTCTATAAAAGCATTATATTTTCTAAAGACATAACAAATGCTTGGACACTTTTGAAGGTAGAAAGTTCTGCTAGTTTGTAAAGTTCTACGGTTTGTATAAAGAGAAAAATGTCATATATATTTCATGCCATATCTGTGGATAAAGTACTGATTTGCATCTCAATAAGGATTGATTCATATTTCTCCTTTTAAAACATTATTTATGTTACTAATGTTACTAAACAAATCCTTCAAACTGACTCTGGCACTAGAGGAGTAATATTGTAAAAAGAACTGTTAGAATGCATCATGGTTTCCATGAGTGTATCAGAGGAGCTTGTGTTCCCCTATTATTCATGTGGTCAAATTATTTAAAATGTGAATAACTGGAGAGTTCATCTATGGCTGTTTTAGAAGACCCCAATATTTTATGAAATCTTGACCACATGGTTATGCAATAGAAAAATTAAACAGGACTTCTTTACTCATCGTGGCCACTTTTCACTAGCTTGTCCTAAGCTAGGAATGCATCAGACTTATTTGAGCTCCCCAAAAATGGTTTCACATGATCATAAGAAATTATTTTTTCCTCAAAATTTCCTGTCATATTTCTTTAACACAGGTAGTTCATTACACAGTTTTATTATACGAGCTACATTGCCTTGTAGCTCATGTGAATTACACACCCTAGATCGATCCAGGTTTCACAATAATTAATACATAGACTACTCAGAGCCCTACCCTGTGGGCACTCAAAACTTTGTCAGAAAGGAAGAGGAAAGGTCAGAAACTCCGAAGTGCTTGGCTCTACTTTTATTTATTTATTTCCTTGAGAAGTTGATACTGCTGTTTCTAGCATTTTCCTCTTAGTTAATGAACTTGTGGTGGAAAGGTGTGTGTAATTAGAGCTGTCAATATTGAATTATAAATGTGCACTGCACTATGAATTTAATCTAAGTTTCCCTATCCCCAGTCCTCCCTTCCCATTGCCACTGGGAGAGGCTGCAGCACTTGACTGCTGCTGTGGCAAATTGGGTCCTAATAAGCATGATGCTTTACTGCTTCTTGTTTTTGTTAAGATACAACTGCAGCATTTCGGAAGAACTCACCTGGGCATTAATTCAACATGAAATGTTGGTAGGAGTATTATATTTTCCACGTTTTGATATCTCACTGAATGACTTGCATATAAAGAGGCCTGGCAGCTGGTTTGTGTCAGTGACTGATGTGCTTGTCATTTCAGCTTCAGATTTGGCTGATTCACCTTTGCCAGACTTAAGAATAATATTCTTCTTGCTGTTTCCTATTATTTTGAAATTTTAACAAGCATGAAAAGAAAACAAAATGAGGCTGTGATAAAAACATTTAGATGTTATATAGCAGGTTTGGCTTAACATGGAGAAAGAGCTAATTTCAATGCATGTCACTGCTACCAGTAATAGCAGGTTTACTCCAAGATGGAGAGGAGATATAAGAAGGAATATTCATTTTTACTACATCAAATTAGTTCAAGTCATATGTTTACATCTGTAGGGATCTCAGCCATAATTGATAAAAGCTAACAACAACTAGATAGGAGATACGAGGTGTTTCCATAAAAACCTTATTTAAGATGGATGTTTTTAAGCTGTGTAGAATCTCATCAAGGATCAGGAAGAATTTATACGTTAAGCAGAAATAAGAAATGTCACAAATGGTTCATCAGGAACCACAGATGCACAGGCCCATCTTCTAATCCACAGATTATTTTATTATCTTACATCAGCTGCTATGTACAGGAAAGAAAGAGAAAAAAGAAAAGGAAAAAAAAAAGAAAAACAGAGAGAAAGAAAAAGAAAGAGCCTGCATCATCCTCATAATTATCGCAAAAGTAGTCTTTTTGATTCTGTCTTGGAAAAGAAAGATTCTCCATAGCTGAAATGCCACCAGATGGTTCCTGTTGCTCTGAAATAATGGTACCATTATGCTATATAAAATGACCAGAACTGAGGCTTCTTCAGTCAGATCACAGCCATGTTACAATGTACCAGATTTGGAAGCAGCGCTTTTCATTCAGAACAGAAAAAAAAATCTTCAGAAGCATTTACATCAATGCCTCTGCATTTGTCTCACAAAAGGCCTCAGCTACATATTTTAGTTTAGTAGGAAGATTTACGCACATGCAAAAAAGGACCTGCACTTGGAATTTTGATCCTAGTAACCAGTCAGAATAGGCTGCAAAATCCTAACCCATATGGGCAGACTGAGTGAGTGAAAATCAACCCTGCTTTAAGTCCAGACTATCGGAAACAATGGTAGCTTTTCTCTTGCCACCTTTGGAAATGTAAGTTCTATATAACTAAGTTTATATATATATAGATATATGTCACTATCTAGGTCTGTACAATGGTATTGCCATTGCCAGCTGCAGGCCTTAAGTTTTGTACTGAGCCTGCAAGGCCTCAGGGCTGACATTTGTGAGGCCTGCTCTGCCCTTATTTAACCAAACTTGTAGCTTGGTTTTACTTGATTTAGCCATCACAGCAAATCCCTCCAAGTGATCAGGCGGCTGTGGCTAATTTGGTTTACTCAGTTTGGATGTAACATGGCACTGCAGACCAATGAAGAAAGAGAGCGGGGTAAAAGTTTGTTACCAAAAGTGTAAAAATGACCCCCAAAGGACTCTGGGGTGAGGAACAAGAAGCCAGAGACATTGACACCATATTCCTCCCAGTGAAGGACTGGGGAGGTTGTTGAATTGCACCTTCTCCAGCAGTCCAAAGCTAATGATTCTAAGACCCAGAAGAGCGATGGACCATAACACCAGTAAAAAAGAATATAACAACTGTGTCCTATAGTTTCATTGTATTATTACTATTAGTGAGGCTTTTTTTTTCTCCTGTGACAATTAAATCTAGACTGAAAATGATTCTTGAATTAGAATGTTAAAATTGTCATTATACTAAGAATAAACTCCCGGCTTTATGAATACATATAAAGGTATGCTTTCTCTTTGCCAGTAAACAAGATTTTGAGTGTAACTTACAGTACAAGAAGTTAGTTTGAGCAATCAGTTACATTTGCAAATCAATTTAACACAGATTGAAGATTCTATGGCGTGCATGAAAAAATCCTTGTTAAAAAAAAGGGGATGCGAGAGTGGCATTTTACAACTGTGGAAGGGGTGCTGTGTAAAAATAATAATATTTCTTATGGAAAAGTCATATATACAATTTGCTTAACATTTAGATACTCAGTAATGGGAAACTACTGATATAAACTTGTGTTCCAGGTAGTTTTAAAAATATTCAATTCACATATTTAGATTTTTGAGCATTTTTGGTTTCTCACTAATATTTTAGGAAAGGTAGAACCCTTATACACTAATGCAATCTGTGTAATTGAAAAAACATCCCCTTTAAACAGCTATAAGAAATTATGCTATCCCACATTCTCTAGAAATGTTATTTTTTATGTTCTCACCTTGCCTTTCCTCAAGTTATCAGCCACTTGACAAGTAGATGCTGACTGGGGACTGTGCAGGAGATACTGAAGTTTCTGTTTAATATGGCTGGAACAGTGACATAGCCTTTCTAACATTTTGACATCCCTCAGTGGCTGACAGTCTGCTTAAAAAATCCCTGGTGACCGGGGTATCTGACACATTGACTATAAGTCATGAGATTCAGATCATCATCTTATGATCCACCACATGCCCGAGTGCATTGTAATGACAGTATACATCTGAAAGTCACC